>NC_088239.1:23669740-23719740 GCF_036934945.1 Oncorhynchus masou masou | reverse complement strand
TAACGTGTGCAATGACGCTGGCGTGGCTCTCTTTACTGACGTTGATGTTGTTCACCTTGATGATACACTGGCCAGGGTGGAGCCCTGCGATGGCTGCCACCGTGCCTACACAAAGGAGAGAAGAGAAGGGTCAAACGTTAAACTATCCACACATAGATGAGGTCGTCACAAGTTCTCTTCTTAAAATCAGATTTTAAACCTAGACTTCCAGTCATTGCGCTAATGCTAGTTAGCAACTCCCTTTAAACTACACATAGAGGCATAAAAATGGTATCCACAAGTTAATGACTCCGGGTAAGTAACCCTTTAACCCTAACCACATTGATAACCTTATTGCCTAATCCTAATCTTAATTTAAGATCAAAAAGCTTGTTTGTGTTTTCATGACTTTTTCCGATATAGCCAATTTTGACTTTGTGGCTGTTCTAACTAGTGACAACCAAGGAGAGGGGAGGAAAAAACAAGACCACTTCCTAGATGATGGAAGGGCCGGTGGCAGCTTAAGGAGATAGGTGGGATGGACTGAGAGTAGCTGAGGGGTGGGTTACGGAGATAGGTGGGATGGACAGAGAGTAGCTGAGGGGTGCGTTTAAAATCTCATGTTGTATAATAGTTATGACTGAAAACATAATGTATATATATCCCCCAAAAATATCCAATTACTTTATTCTTGCTATCTAACTACTGTAAATACCCCCCCCAAAAAAGAGAGAAAGACACACACAGAGAGAGACAGAGAGAGAGAGAGAGAGACAGAGGGAGAGACACACATAGAGAGAGAGAGAGAGAGAGAGAGACACATAGAGAGACACAGAGAGAGAGAGAGAGAGAGAGAGAGACACAGAGAGAGAGAGAGAGACACAGAGAGAGATACACAGAGACAGAGGAGAGAGAGTGACAGAGATGATGTGTGTGTGAGAGACATGGCCTGCAGAAATGGGGCATTAAAACAACAGACAGACTGGGTCCCACTACTAGCACACGTTGATGAGATGGTCTGCAGCACAAGCCGTCCATCAGTGGCACCAAACACTCTGCAGACGACATGAACAACTGCTTACAGGCCTGGTCTGTCAAACCCAGGTGGCACGAGACACAGTCAAACAGCAGAGCCCAGAGAGCAATGTTTACTCAGTCTCCCCAGTACACAGCATTATTAGGATAAAAAGCTATTTTTAGTTGCTACAAAAGTTTTTTGCCAGCTCTAACAGAAAGGGAAGAGAGAGAGAGAGAGAGAGAGAGAGAGAGAGAGAGAGAGAGAGGGGAGAGAGGGAGAGAGAGAGAGAGAGAGAGAGAGAGGAGAGATAGAGAGAGAGAGGGAGAGATAGAGGAGAGAGAGAGAGAGAGAGAGAGAGAGAGAGAGAGAGAGAGAGAGAGAGAGAGAGAGAGAGAGAGAGAGAGAGAGAGAGAGAGAGAGAGAGAGAGAGAGAGAGAGAGAGAACAGAGAGAGAGAGAGAGAGAGAGACAGAGAGAGAGAGAGAGAGAGAGAGAGAGGGGGGGAGAGAGAGAGAGAGAGAGAGGGAGAGAGAGAGACAGATAGAGAGAGAGAGAGAGAGAGAGAGAGAGAGAGAGAGAGAATATACACATAATATGACATTTGAAATGTCTTTATTCTTTTGGAACTTCTGTGAGTGTAATGTTTGCTGTTCATTTGTATTGTTTATTTCATCCTTGTTTATTCTCTACTTCACTTGCTTTGTCAATGTTAACATGCGTCTCCCATGCCAATAAAGCTCCTTGAATTGAAACTGAATTGAGAGCGAGAGAACAGGAAGATTCTTTATCTGAGGTAGAGTGTGGACCCCTCCCTCTATTTCTGTCGTCTCAGAGATGTGATTCAGACCTCAAGGTTTACAGCTATCAGGCAGGAAGTGCGTGGCAGACAAAATATTCCCTGTTTGTTTTGATAATCTCTCAAACACACACAACATACCACCGAGTCGTAATGTCTTTTATTTACGGGAATTGGATTTCTGAAGGCAGGAGGGAAGAAGTGCTTTTAGTCTGTGCTTTAGCTGTACACTTGCCTGACTCCTGAAGACGCCAAGTCCTCTAAAGCAATGTGGACTCCAGCCGAAAGAGAATCGTCAGTGGCGCAAAGTACTTAAAGTAAAAAATACTTTAAAGTACTACTCAAGTATTTTTATGGGGGGTATCTTTACTTTACTATTTCTACTTTAGTACACTCCCAGCCGAAAGAGAATCGTCAGTGGCGCAAAGTACTTAAAGTAAAAAATACTTTAAAGTACTACTCAAGTATTTTTATGGGGGGTATCTTTACTTTACTATTTCTACTTTAGTACACTCCTAAAGTATGTACTTTTTACTCCATACATTTTCCCTGACACCTAAAAGTACTCGTTACATTTTGACAGGAAATTGGTCCAATTCACACTTATCAAGAGAACATTCCTGGTCATCCCTACTGCCTCTGAAATGGAGGACTCGCTAAACACAAATGCTTTGTTTGTAAATGATGTCTGAGTGTTGGAGTGTGCCCCTGGCTATCTGTCAATAAAATAAAAAACACAATTGTGCTTAACATGGCTTGCTTAATACAAATCATTTGAAATGATTGACAGTATACCGTTACTTTTGATACTTAAGTATTTTTAAAACCAAATTCTTTTAGACTTTGCACTCTGGTCATATTTTACTGGGTGACTTTCACTTCTGTCTCGAGTCATTTTCTCGGTAGCTTTACTTTTACTCAAGTATGACAACTGAGTACTAGTTCCACCGCTGAGAATCCTACATGACCAAGGCAGATACGTACTGTGCCAGAGGAAATGGTACACATATCTCCGCAGTCTAAAGCAGATGGCTACAAACTACTGTCTTCCTCAGAGGTCCGTTAAAAGCGCAGAGAGCATCATGAAGAACAAGGAACACACCAGGCAGGTCCGAGATACTGTTGTGAAGAAGTTTAAAGCCGGATTTGGATACAAAAAGATTTCCAAGCTTTAAACATCCCAAGGAGCACTGTGCAAGCGCTAATATTGAAATGGAAGGAGTATCAGACCACTGCAAATCTACCAAGACCTGGCCGTCCCTCTAAACTTTCAGCTCATACAAGGAGAAGACTGATCAGAGATGCAGCCAAGAGGCCCATGATCACTCTGGATGAACTGCAGAGATCTACAGCTGAGGTGGGAGACTCTGTCCATAGGACAACAATCAGTCGCATATTGCACAAACCTGGCCTTTATGGAAGAGTGGCAAGAAGAAAGCCATTTCTTAAAGATATCCATAAAAAAGTGTTGTTTAAATTTTGCCACAAGCCACCTGGGAGACACACCAAACATGTGGAAGAAGGTGCTCTGGTCAGATGAAACCAAAATTGAACTTTTTGGCAACAATGCAAAACGTTATGTTTGGCGTAAAAGCAACACAACGCATCACCCTGAACACACCATGCCTACTGTCAAACATGGTGGTGGCAGCATCATGGTTTGGGCCTGCTTTTCTTCAGCAGGGACAGGGAAGATGGTTAAAATTGATGGGAAGATGGAGCCAAATACAGGACCATTCTGGAAGAAAACCTGATGGAGTCTGCAAAAGACCTGAGACTGGGACGGAGATTTGTCTTCCAACAAGACAATGATCCAAAACATAAAGCAAAATCTACAATGGAATGGTTCAAAAATAAACATATCCAGGTGTTAGAATGGCCAAGTCAAAGTCCAGACCTGAATCCAATCGAGAATCTGTGGAAAGAACTGAAAACTGCTGTTCACAAATGCTCTCCATCCAACCTCACTGAGCTCGAGCTGTTTTGCAAGGAGGAATGGGAAAAAATGTCAGTCTCTCGATGTGCAAAACTGATAGAGACATACCCCAAGCGACTTACAGCTGTAATCGCAGCAAAAGGTGGCGCTACAAAGTATTAACTTAAGGGGGCTGAATAATTTTGCACGCCCAATTTTTCAGTTTTTGATTTGTTAAAAAAGTTTGAAATATCCAATAAATGTCGTTCCACTTCATGATTGTGTCCCACTTGTTGTTGATTCTTCACAAAAAAATACAGTTTTATATATTTATGTTTGAAGCCTGAAATGTGGCAAAAGGTCGCAAAGTTCAAGGGGGCCGAATACTTTCGCAAGGCACTGTATAGATGAAGATAACGTGCAAAGGAAAAGCCTATTGGTTGTGTGTGTTCGTGCCTGCCTGCCTGCCTGCCTGCCTGCCTGCCTGCCTGGCATTGCTCTGTGTCCTTGCCTCTTCAATAGCAGTAGAGATGATTAAGGCCTGTCCTATTGTGAGTCCCAAACGAGAAGAGGGGATGAGCTGCTCTTACAGTGTGTGTGTGTGTGTGTGTGTGTGTGTGTGTGTGTGTGTGTGTGTGTGTGTGTGTGTGTGTGTGTGTGTGTGTGTGTGTGTGTGTGTGTGTGTGTGTGTGTGTGTGTGTGTGTGTGTGTGTGTGTGTGTGTGTGTGTGTGTGTAGAGAAGCTGGTATAGTACATCCCTTACAGAGCATCATACCACGGATCTCTTCGTGATGATAACTCTCACACAGCTCAGACTGTTTGTTTAGAGAGATGGTCTCGCTCCCAGGTGCGAGTGCAATTTCTTTCCAAATGCATTGTTTTGAAAGATAATGGCCCAACCGAAACTGGCTCAGGCAGGCCAGTGCTTTGGCTGCTTTGACACCCATTCCAGCCCTCATTTCTCTGAGGTTTGAACAGATTTCAACAGGCTGGGCCAGTGAATATTACATCACAAAACATGTCCAACAACTGTCAGAGGAAAAGGAGAAGGGGGCTATGCCCTGAAGAAATACGACAGCCACACACACACACACACACACACACACACACACACACACACACACACACACACACACACACACACACACACACACACACACACACACACACACACACACACACACACACACACACACACACACACACACTGCAGGGAGAGTGGCTATTCCCTGAGAAAATAACTCCACAATAACACAGCATGTTTTCAAAGAGCCTTCAGACTAGCTGGTTTAGATTGGACAACAGTTTTGCTTTAGGAAGAAAACAAGCATCGATTCCCCTGAGAACGGCGAGGCAGGACAGGATTGTTTTTCGATTGGCCTCCTATCTCCCGCCGGCACTGATAGCACCGCTTTTAAGAGGCTCGGGGGGAGGAGGGGGGGGCTGGGGAGGACCTGATGAGTTCCCAAACACACAAAGGAAAAACACAGAAAGTGTTGAATAGCGTTGAATAGGGTCTGGTTCAGATATCTAACCCTATTACAGGGGCTGAGTCACTGGCTTGCTGGGGCTCTCTCATGCCGTCCCTGAGGGGGTGCGTCACCTGAGTGGGTTGATTCACTGATGTGGTCATCCTGTCTGGGTTGGCGCCCCCCCCCCCCTTGGGTTGTGCCGTGGCGGAGATCTTTGCGGGCTATACTCAGCTTTGTCTCAGGATGGTAAGTTGGTGGTTGAAGATATCCCTCCAGTGGTGTGGGGGCTGTGCTTTGGCATAGTGGGTGGGGTTATATCCTTCCTGTTTGGCCCTGTCCGGGGGTGTCCTCGGGTGGGGCCACAGTGTCTCCTGACCCCTCCTGTCTCAGCCTTCAGTATTTATGCTGCAGTAGTTTATGTCGGGGCTGGGGTCAGTTTGTTATATCTGGAGTACTTCTCCTGTCCAATTCGGTGTCCTGTGTGAATCTAAGTGTGCGTTCTCTAATTCTCTCCTTCTCTCTCTCGGAGGACCTGAGCCCTAGGACCATGCCCCAGGACTACCTGACATGATGACTCCTTGCTGTCCCCAGTCCACCTGGCCGTGCTGCTGCTCCAGTTTCAACTGAACCGCGGCCCTAGGACCATGCCCCAGGACTACTTGACATGATGACTCCTTGCTGTCCCCAGTCCACCTGGCCGTGCTGCTGCTCCAGTTTCAACTGTTCTGCCTTATTATTATTCGACCATGCTGGTCATTTATGAACATTTGAACATCTTGGCCATGTTCTGTTATAATCTCTACCCGGCACAGCCAGAAGAGGACTGGCCACCCCACATAGCCTGGTTCCTCTCTAGGTTTCTTCCTAGGTTTTGGCTTTTCTAGGGAGTTTTTCCTAGCCACCGTGCTTCTACACCTGCATTGCTTGCTGTTTGGGGTTTTAGGCTGGGTTTCTGTACAGCACTTTGAGATATCAGCTGATGTACGAAGGGCTATATAAATAAATTTGATTTGATTTGATTTGATATCAGAAACGTTCAAGAGCAACACATTTGTATTTGACATGTATTGTATGTAAATTGATCCGACGACCTTGAAGAGTAGAGGGAACAGCAACGACTTTGAGACTAACACACACACGCACGCACGCACACGCACGCACACGCACACACACACACACACACACACACACACACACACACACACACACACACACACACACACACACACACACACGCACACGCACACGCACACACACACACACAGCGAGTCAGGCAGGCCAGGGCTGAACCCTGCAGCCAGCTGCCTCCCAGCTGTGCCACGCTCAGCAGAGGAAACAGGGCGAGAGATGCCATTTTCTGGTGTCACAGATGGGCAGCGAGGGGATACAGTGTGTGTCTTACCTCTGCCAACAGCGTGCACCACAGAAGGGCCAAAGCCCCTGATCTGGAATCCCAGTCCGTCTGCTGAGTCTGGGATCTTCACTGTCCTGAGGAAGGAGGATACATGGTTTTAGGTGCGTTTTTATACACACACACACACACACACACACACACACACTCACACACACACACACACACACCACTTACTCTCTAGGCTTGGTGCTAACCAGCACTCTGAGAGGTCCCTTGCTGGTGAAACAGTGTTTGAGGAAAGCCTCCATCTCCGGGAAGGGCCTCAGGAACACCAGGTCTCCATTTATACAAAACACCTTCCTCCCGACCTCTAGACCTGCCATCTACACAGAGAGAAGAAACAAGGCTTATGACACAACTATTACGGACACGCACGCACGCACGCACGCACACACACACACACACACACACACACACACACACACACACACACACACACACACACACACACACACACACACACACACACACACACACACACACACACACACACACACACACAGACCCACACAGACCCACACAGACATTATCCTTGTGGTTTCACTGAACATTTGTTTGCGTCACTATCGACAGGCATAAAAAACACAGTTAAGGGAATCAAGCGTGCCAGCCAGGCCCCCATCCACTGACCTGCCACCTTCAAGGCTGGTGGAAATTAGGGCTGAGACTGGGATCGATCCCGTGAGTTTCCCTGAAACCTCATCCCAGCCTTGTCCTCTAGACGATCAAAGGCACTGAACACAAAAGGAGACCTCAAATATGTGCTGACGTGTTGACGTGGTCTATTTCAGCGCCAGACCACAGCGTCAATTACCGCAGATCCGGTTCAAACTCAGAGCAAACCGTCACATCCAGAGGTTTCTACCCTTCAGAATAATGATCAGAGGAGTGTGTGTGTGTGTGTGTGTGTGTGTGTGTGTGTGTGTGTGTGTGTGTGTGTGTGTGTGTGTGTGTGTGTGTGTGTGTGTGTGTGTGTGTGTGTGTGTGTGTGTGTGTGTGTGTGTGTGTGTGTGTGTGTGTTCAGACAAATGATCAAACGCCTTACTCAGACTGCTGAGGCCCACAGACTAACCAGAGCTGAACGACAGCATTACGTTTCAAATGTACCACCCTGGAAACAGACATTGAAAAGTTACACTCCGTGTTCTGTTGCCTGCTCAGCGTGGCCAGATCAGAGACACCCTCGGGGCTGAACTGGAGAGAAAGTATGAAACATATATGTACTTACTTACTGTAAGTCACTCTGGATATGAGCGTCTGCTAAATGACTAAAATGACAATGTAAAAATATATCTGTGTATCAGAGGTAGAGGATAACCGGCAGGGCATGTAAACAGGCACGTAAACCACAGGGGGGAGTGTTGACAACAGTCACGTGGGCGGAGAGATAGGGATTAGCTTTGCATGTGAGTTGGGAGTGTGTGTGTGTGTGTGTGTGTGTGACCCTCACCTCCGCATGCGAGCCCTTCTCCACTGACTTGATGATGGGTACTCTGTTTCTGTCCTCCAGGCTGAAACCATAACCTCCTTCACTGGGTCTTATCTGAAACAACACATTCCCTGTGAGTGGGTGAAACACACACACACACACACACACACACACACACACACACACACACAGACACACACACACACACACACACACACACACACACACACACACACACACACACACACACACACACACACACACACACACACACACACACACACACACTCCACATGATGAAGCACACAAATTAGCCAAGTGTGGCAGTCTTAGAGAACACATACACAGAACACACACACACACACAGGATTATGCATGCACACATACACACGCTTGCACGCACACTTCCACTACCACACACACAGATACTGTGACTCAGGTATTTAATCAGCCCTCCAGAAGGACTTGCTTACTGGGGTGTTAAATCACGTTTTGCAGCAAATGTGGTCCGTAACCTTCTGTTTTCTGCTGAGTCGAAATGACTTGTTATGTACTCTTTTTATGGTTCGCTCATAGATTTACTGTGTGTCTGTGTGGGTCTGTGTGTGTGTGTGTGTGTGTGTGTGTGTGTGTGTGTGTGTGTGTGTGTGTGTGTGTGTGCTTTAGAGGCGTAGTGTCTCTCCATTGACCAAAAACATGACATTAGTTAGGAGAGAGGAGAGTCCACTCAGAATGAGAATCTGAAAATGTCTTTGCATAGAGGAAAGTCCAATATGTCCTGTCAATTAGTTGTATGGCTGAACGAGGACCATATTTAAATCATTACTGGAGAACCTATAGGTGTGGGAGTTTTCAGCTGTGGGTAATAAGATGTGTGTGTGTGTGTGTGTGTGTGTGTGTGTGTGTGTGTGTGTGTGTGTGTGTGTGTGTGTGTGTGTGTGTGTGTGTGTGTGTGTGTGTGTGTGCGCACATAAAAGCGTCCGAGCGTGTGTTTCTTTTTCCCCTGAGTGTACGCGTAGAGCAAGAGGCATCGCTCACCAACAGCGACTTGGCGATGACATTCTCAGCTATCTTCAGGTCGTGCTTCATGGCTTGCTTGTGTTTGGTGTTTGATCCCTCCATCTCCTCATCCGCAAAAAACGGAACAGCAGAGGCTCGTCTTTGAACTCACTCTTTTCCAACACTAGAGAAGGGAAGAAAAAGAACGATAGAATGAGAAGGTTAGACACAATTACTTCAAGCCTGTCCCCAAAAATAGAGCAAGCTTACCAAGGCGTCTCTCTGCCTCCTAAATGGCAACCTAATCCCTATGTGGGGGCCCATAGGCCTCTGGTCAAAAGTAGTGCACTGTATAGGGAATGGGATGCGATTTAAGATACACCCCGTACGAAATGAACCTTGCGGTTGAATTACTTCTATCTCTTCTGTGATAATTGATGGCACAAACCCATTGTCTGCTTTGATCCCCTTTAGGTGATTCTGAACACTGGGGTCCAAATGGCACCCTACCCCCCTATACTGTGCACTACTATTGACAGGGTACCATTGGTAATGAATATTTTGTTTGGGGATCAAAGATAAACGTGTCAACGAGGCTGGAAGAAAGATTCTGTCGTTTCTGTTACACACACAGATGCGCGCTCGCACTCACACAAAGAAAAACCCTGTCGTTTCTGTTACACACACAGATGCGCGCTCGCACTCACACAAAGAAAAACCCTGTCGTTTCTGTTACACACACAGATGCGCGCTCGCACTCACACAAAGAAAAACCCTGTCGTTTCTGTTACACACACAGATGCGCGCTCGCACTCACACAAAGAAAAACCCTGTCGTTTCTGTTACACACACAGATGCGCGCTCGCACTCACACAAAGAAAAACCCTGTCGTTTCTGTTACACACACAGATGCGCGCTCGCACTCACACAAAGAAAAACCCTGTCGTTTCTGTTACACACACAGATGCGCGCTCGCACTCACACAAAGAAAAACCCTGTCGTTTCTGTTACACACACAGATGCGCGCTCGCACTCACACAAAGAAAAACCCTGTCGTTTCTGTTACACACACAGATGCGCGCTCGCACTCACACAAAGAAAAACCCTGTCGTTTCTGTTACACACACAGATGCGCGCTCGCACTCACACAAAGAAAAACCCTGTCGTTTCTGTTACACACACAGATGCGCTCGCACTCACACAAAGAAAAACCCTGTCGTTTCTGTTTACACACAGATGCGCGCTCGCACTCACACAAAGAAAAACCCTGTTGATTCTGTTCCTCTCACTTTGTAAAAGTAGTTCTATTTATTTACTTACAATGAAACACTGCAAAAACAAGGCTTTCATTACTCAGCTGTTCCTATTAGTGTGTGTGTGTGTGTGTGTGTGTGTGTGTGTGTGTGTGTGTGTGTGTGTGTGTGTGTGTGTGTGTGTGTGTGTGTGTGTGTGTGTGTGTGTGTGTGTGTTAGCATGGCTGTGGTGAGAATGTTTGTTGGTCTTGGTGTGAATGACCGGTCGTCATAGTTACCAGTTGTTTATGGCAGCCAAGCTGTTTTTTCAAGAGCAGGGTTCCCTTGTGCCAAAGAATGCACACATACATACACATACATAGACACATACATAGACACACACACACACACACACACACCCACACACCCACACACAGTTGAAGTCTAAAGTTTACACACACTTAGGTTGGGGTCATTAAAACTCGTTTTTAAACCACTCCACAAATGTCTTGTTAACAAACTATAGTTTTGGCAAGTCTACTTTCTACATTACACAAGTAATTTTTCAACCAATTGTTTACAGACAGATTACTTATTACTTTCACTTATAATTCACTGTATCACAATTCCAGTGGGTCAGAAGTTTACATACACTAAGTTGACTGTGCCTTAAAACAGCTTGGAAAATTCCAGAAAAATGATATCATGGCTTTAGAAGCTTCTGACAGGCTAACTGACATCATTTGAGTCAATTGGAGGTGTACCTCTGGATGTATTTCAAGACCTACCTTCAAACTCAGTGCCTCTTTGCTTGACATCATGGGAAAATCAAAATAAATCAGTCAAGACCTCACGAAAACAATTGTAGACAAGTCTGGTTCATCCATGGGAGCAATATCCAAATGCCTGAAGGTACCACATTCATCTGTACAAACAATAGTACGCAAGTATAAACACCATGGGACCACGCAGCCATCATACCGCTCAGGAAGGAGACGCGTTCTGTCTCCTAGAGATGAACGTACTTTGGTGCGAAAAGTGCAAACCAAACCCAGAACAACAGCAAAGGACCTTGTGAAGATGCTGGAGGAAACAGGTACAAAAGTATCTATATCCACAGTAAAACAAGTCCTATATCGACATAACCTGAAAGCCGCCCAGCAAGGAAGAAGCCACCGCCACAAAACCGCCATAAAAATGCCAGACTACGGTTTGCAACTGCACAAGGGGACAAAGATCGTACTTTTTGGAGAAATGTCCTGTGGTCTGATGAAACAAAAATAGAACTGTTTGGCCATAATAACCATTGTTATGTTTGGAGGAGAAAGGGGAGGCTTGCAAGCCGAAGAACACCATCCCAACCGTGAAGCACGGGGGTGGCAGCATCATGTTGTGGGGGTGCTTTGCTGCAGGAAGGACTGGTGCACTTCACAAAATAGATGGCATCTTGAGAGAGGAAAATGATGTGGATATATTGAAGCAACATCTCAAGACATCAGTCAGGAAGTTAAAGTTTGGTTGCAATTGGGTCTTCAAATGGACAATGACCCCAAGCATACTTCCAAAGTTGTGGCAAATTGATGTCAGAAGGTGAATTCACCAATTTGTAAGTCGCTCTGGATAAGAGCGTCTGCTAAATGACTTAAATGTAAATGTAAAATGCCTTAAAGACAACAAAGTTGAGGTATTGGAGTGGCCATCACAAAGCCCTGACCTCAATCCCATAGAACATTTGGGGGCAGAACTGAAAAAGCGTGTGCGAGCAAGGAGGCCTATAAACCTGACTCAGTTACACCAGCTCTGTCAGGGGGAATGGGCCAAAATTCACCCAACTTATTGTGGGAAGCTTGTGGAAGGCTACCCATAAAGTTTGACCGAAGTTAAACAATTTAAAGGCAATGCTACAAAATACTAATTGAGTGTATGTAAACCTCTGACCCACTGGGAATGTGATGAAAGAAATAAAAGCATAAATAAATCATTCTCTACTATTATTGACATTTTACATTCTTAAAATAAAGTGGTGATCCTAACTGACCTAAAACAGGGAATTTTTACTTGAATTAAATGTCAGGAATTGTGAAAAATTGATTTTAAATGTATTTGGCTAAGGTGTATGTAAACTTCCGACTTCAACTGTACACACACACACACACACACACACACACGCACACACACACACATTTATTTTCTTCTTCATTACCCTCATGATGTAACTAACTGCTTCAAACTACAATTCAGTTTGGCTTCATATTGAGCCAAATTGTATGTAACAGTCATAACAACTAAAACCATCAAACTTCACTTTCTTTAATTTCTCCTCCCTGCCTCTCCCTCCGTCTCTGTGTAATTTCACCATTCGTGCCGATAAGTTATTTGGCCTGTTAAGTGACCATTATAATGATCGACATTATATCTGATCCCGCCAGAGACAGGGGGAAATGTTGAGGAAACTTGTTTTCTGTCGTTCTGTCTCTCGAGGGGATATTCACTATTTCAAGGTCGAGGGTCTGGGTTTAGAACTTGTGTTGCCATGGAGACCAGTTGACCCAAGTCCTTTCTGAGCTCCATCTTTACTCTCCATCTCACTCTCGAAATTTAAGAGTGTGTGTGTGTCCAGGACCAAGGTTCAGAGTCCTTGTTCTAAACACTGTGGTGTTACATAGATGACGTGTATGTCGATGAAGTGAAGAAATCTGTCTGTCTGCCCGTCTGTCTGTCTGCCCGTCTGTTTGTCTGTCTTTCGTACCGTGGTGCATGAAGCCATTGTCACACAGCTCCTTCCCCAAGATCAACGACTCCTCCCTCGTCCTGCAGTCCCCTAGAAAAGAGAGAGCGAGAAAGAGAGGGAGAATGGGGGGGGATAGTGAGTGGAGAGAGAGAGAGCGAGAGAAAGAGAGAGAGAATAGGGGGGATAGTGAGTGGAGAGAGAGAGAGAGAGAAAGAGAGAATGGGGGATAGTGAGTGGGAGAGAGAGCGAGAAAGAGAGAGAGAATGGGGGGATAGTGAGTGGAGAGAGAGAGAGCGAGAGAAAGAGAGAGAGAATAGGGGGGATAGTGAGTGGAGAGAGAGAGAGCGAGAAAGAGAGAGAATGGGGGATAGTGAGTGGAGAGAGAGAGCGAGAGAAAGAGAGAGAGAATAGGGGGATAGTGAGTGGAGAGAGAGCGAGAAAGAGAGAGAGAATGGGGGGGGATAGTGAGTGGAGAGAGAGAGCGAGAGAGAGAGAGAGAGAGAGAAAGAGAGAGAGAATGGGGGGGATAGTGAGTGGAGAGAGAGAGAGAGAGAGAGAGAGCGAGAGAGAGGGAATGGGGGATAGTGAGTGGAGAGAGAGAGAGAGAGAGAATGGGGGGATAGTGAGTGGAGAGAGTGAGAGCGAGAAAGAGAGAGAGAATAGGTGGGATAGTGAGTGGAGAGAGAGAGAGCGAGAAAGAGAGAGATGGGGGGGGATAGTGAGTGGAGAGAGAGAGAGCGAGGAGAGAGAGAGAGAGAGAATGGGGGATAGTGAGTGGAGAAAGAGAGCGAGAAAGAGAGAGAGAATGGGGGGTAGTGAGTGGAGAGAGAGAGAGAGAGAGAGAGAGAGAGAATGGGGGGATAGTGAGTGGAGAGAGAGAGCGAGAGAAAGAGAGAGAATGGGGGATAGTGAGTGAGAGAGAGAGCGTGAGAGAGGGAATGGGGGGGATAGTGAGTGGAAAGAGCGAGAGTGGGAAAGTGAGAGAGAATGGGGGATAGTGAGTGGAGAGAGAGCGAGAAAGAGAGACAGAATGGGGGGATAGTGAGTGGAGAGAGAGAGAGCGAGAGAGAGAGAGAGAGAATGGGGGGATAGTGAGTGGAGAGAGAGAGCGAGCGAGAGAGAATGGGGGGGATAGTGAGTGGAGAGAGAGAGCGAGAGAGAGAGAAGAGAGAATGGGGGGATAGTGAGTGGAGAGAGAGAGAGTGAGAGAGAGAGAATGGGTGGGATAGTGAGTGGAGAGAGAGAGAGCGAGAGAGAGAGAGAGGAGAGAATGGGGGATAGTGAGTGGAGAGAGAGAGAGAGCGAGAGAGAGAGAGAATGGGGGGGGATAGTGAGTGGAGAGAGAGAGAGCGAGCGAGCGAGAGAGAATGGGGGATAGTGAGTGAGAGAGAGAGGGGAGAGAGGGAGAGCGAGAGAGAGAGAGAGAGAATGGGGGGGATAGTGAGTGGAGAGAGAGAGGGGGAGAGAGGGAGAGCGAGAGATAGAGAGAATGGGGGATAGTGAGTGGAGAGAGAGAGAGGGGAGAGAGGGAGAGCAACAGAGAGAGAGAATGGGGGTTAGTGAGTAAAGAGAGAGAGAGGGGAGTGAGGGAGAGCGAGAGAGAGAGAGAGAATGGGGGTTAGTGAGTGGAGAGAGAGAGAGGGGGAGAGGGGAGAGCGAGAGAGAATGGGGGGATTGTGAGTGGAGAGAGAGAGAGGGGAGAGAGGGAGAGCGAGAGAGAGAGAGAGAGAATGGGGGGGGGATAGTGAGTGGAGAGGGGGAGAGAGGGAGAGCGAGAGAGAGAGAGAATGGGGGGATAGTGAGTGAGAGAGAGAGAGGGGAGAGAGGGAGAGCGAGAGAGAGAGAGAGAGAATGGGGGATAGTGAGTGGAGAGAGGGAGAGGGGAGAGAGAGAGGGGAGAGAGGGATAGCATGTTTAAAGAACGGTCAAAGTGTCACACACACCGTCCCTTTGTTCTTCTGTCCAACAGGCCTGCAGGCAGGCCACAACACACTAATTTCTCCAAACACACACACACACACAGACACACACAGACACACACAGACACACACACACAGGACAGTTCCAGTTTTGAGTTGGTTCCATTGTAAAGCATTTACCCGTCAGTCAGTATCCTGTATGAGACTATCAATCTGTGGAGCTCAAAGCTCCATGTCAGGGCCAATAGAGATCAGTCATATAGTCACAATGATGTTCCCACTCCGTCTGGCTTCCCCGAGTTCCTCCGTGGAACGGCAACCCGCACACACACACACACTAGAAGACTCCGAGGCCTGTTTTGTGGTTAGTTGTCTCAGTCTGCGACCTCTGACCGGCCTGTTGACAAAACACACATTTCCCTGTTCCCTTTCTTCCTCTGTTTCATCTTTCAATGTATTCCAGGGGAGGGGGGGGGGGTCCAAATATACATACATGTACATGCCAATAGAGACCATTCAGAATAACATGTGAAGGAGGGTTAGGGTTAGGGAGAGAAAGGAGGAAAGATGTAGGGTTAGGGGTCAGGGGTCAGGAAAAGAAAGGAGGTGAGATGTAGGTTTTACCTGTGCTATGAGCCAGTCTATCAACTTGTTGGCCATCACCACCGACTTGTACGTTCTCAGGTGGTAGTCCTTGTCCCTGGGTGGACCGAAAAACATAGACCAGTTAGAATACGACACAGGCATAGAACATAGAACGGTTCTAATCCGACTTAGGACAGACTAAAGAACAGTTCTAACAGTCCACGTCACAGAATCCCCTTCAACTTGACATTTGAACAGTGAAAGTAACAAGAACAAATGATCGTACGCCACTGAGTTCTGTCAACTCTGAGCATCAAATGTAAATGTATTAGAGCCCCCAACTGGATATGACTGTGGGAGACCCCAGAACACTAATGTTATCCATTCATTCAGTACTGGTCAAGTACTTTGGTCAAGTACTTCATACTATCCACCAAAAGTAATGTCCGTCAGTAGAGACCCGAACAGGCTGTGGGTCTACAGGAGAGGGGAGAACATTTGTGTACTGTGTCTGAGTCCCAAATGGCGCCCTATTCCCTACATAGTGCACTACGCTTGACTCTATAAGGGAACAGGGTGATATTTGGGACTGTGTGTTATCACAGTGTTACCAATATGACTGACTCAGTCAGCTGACCCCTCCTCTGCCTACCAGACCAGGGAATGTCATTGTCACACACACCCATACTGTGACACACACCCATATTGTACACACACACACACACACACACACACACACACACACACACACACACACACACACACACAGACCAGGAAATGTGACTGAACCGCGTCGGTGGGTGATTTTCCCATGAACACAGGGATCTCCCTACGGACACACAAGGGCTTTGGCCAGGGCTGGAAAGTCCAGGACCACCACAACCATAGTGGGACATTCAACTGCATTACTGTGTTAGACACCGGGTCTGGACACTGATGAGGGCGGGGGTGGTGTGATGTATGGTATTTGTTAGTTAGGCACGTTGCTCTGCTGTTCCATGCCCAGAACTCCAGGAAAAGAGCCAGGGAGGCAGGACGCTGGCTGTTTTCCCCCTCAGAATTAGCGGGCCTGGGGGTACGGACGGACGGACGGGGGGGGTTAAGAGCAGGCTGTCAGAGTGAAAAACGAGGGGTAAAGACTGGGCCAGCGGGAAGCCATATGCCTGGCATGAGGAGGCAGAGCTGAACTGAAGAGCTAGTGGCTGAAAAGTGGTTAAGGTCAGAGAGGAGTTTCAGCTTGCCTCCTGCCCTCTGGACTACATTCCCTCTATATGGGAGGCAGCCCGGTCGCCTCTTAGGGTTAAGACACAATTCTCCGTCCTTTTCCAGAAGTGCACTTGCAAAGTCACTGTGATGGATTTAAAATGGCTGCAGTGAGTTTCCGGGGACTGTTACATGTGAGAAAGTGTTCAGGTGGGTGGAGAAATGCTACGCAGCCCATTGGAAAAGGCCGCATGTCCATATCGTACACCCACCCGGAACTCATTCTCATTTTTATGGACACCGCAAAGGGCTACTCTGAGTCGATATTCACGTCGCAAGAAGGAATTCCCCTCCACCACACCCACTAATTGGGGGAAACAAACAGTCTTTCCCATTGACCCTCGTTGTAAAAGAGCCAACTTTGGGCAATTGAGTAGGTGTTCTACCACTTCACACCAGTAGTGTATGTATATATTTACAAATATATATATATATATATGGGGGATTGGAAATGATGCAGACAATTACATTGATGGAAGCTACAATCTATCTGCAATATTAAAGCTGATCTATCCCCTAAAATAAATAATCATCATCATCATCATCATCATCATCATCATCAGGCCCAGTCCAGCAAGGCGAGACTGGCAGGCATACTGGCATACCTTTCATTATTTTACAATCCATAGGAATTGATCGGTTCAAACCACATCATTGTGTGTCCTGTCATTAGAGCCGGTAGAAGTGTAGGGCTCCGTCCCAAATGGCCCAAGTCAAAAGTAGTGCATTAGGTTGCCATTTGGAGCACAGGCACTGACTGCGGGGGTTGCATGTATCCCTACAGGAGAGAAGTGTAACACTAAAATGGCCCGAGGGACCCGGTTGTGGGGGCGGATTCACTGCTTTCTTGTGGGGAAAGCGGGGGCGTCACACACACACACACACACACACACACACACACGCTTCGTCAGCCAGGAAATTCCACCTAATTAGGTAGGGGCTGAACGCTCCAATTCGAGGCCTGGCATTCCAAGGGCCAGAGACCCATTGTGAAAGATACACACACGGCAGAGGCACTCATCACACACAGAGGCAGGAATGCATTGTGAGGGATACTCTCTCTCTCTCTCTCTCTCTCTCTGTCTCTCTCTCTCTCTCTCTGTCTCTCACTCTCTCACTCTCTCTGTCTCTCACTCTCTCTCTCTCTGTATCTCTCTCTCTCTCTCTCTCTCTCTCTCTCTCTCTCTCTCTCTCTCTCACAATCTTTCTCTCTCCCTCTCCGTCTGCCTCTCCCTCACAAAACTTTAGGTATATTTCTACCCTGTGTCAACAAAGCTAGATTGACAGGGTCATCCACCACTCTAGCTAGCTTAAGTTAATGTACAGTACACTATTCTGTGTACAACTTATTTAATGGCAGACACACAGCTGAGCCTACCAGCAGGACTTTCTGTACACTTCAACTCTACTCCTCCCCTTCTCCCCACCATGGTCTCCTCCTCTTCTCCCCACCATGGTCTCCTCCCCTACCCCCCACCATGGTCTCCTCCTCTTCTCCCCACCATGGTCTCCTCCTCTTCTCCCCACCATGGTCTCCTCCCCTTCTCCCCACCATGGTCTCCTCCTCTACCCCCCACCATGGTCTCCTCCCCTTCTCCCCACCATGGTCTCCTCCTCTTCTCCCCACCATGGTCTCCTCCTCTTCTCCCCACCATGGTCTCCTCCTCTTCTCGCCACCATGGTCTCCTCCTCTTCTCCCCACCATGGTCTCCTCCTCTACCCCCCACCATGGTCTCCTCCCCTTCTCCCCACCATGGTCTCCTCCTCTTCTCCCCACCATGGTCTCCTCCTCTTCTCCCCACCATGGTCTCCTCCTCTTCTCCCCACCATGGTCTCCTCCTCTTCTCGCCACCATGGTCTCCTCCTCTTCTCCCCACCATGGTCTCCTCCTATACCCCCACCATGGTCTCCTCCCCTTCTCCCCACCATGGTCTCCTCCTCTTCTCCCCACCATGGTCTCCTCCTCTTCTCCCCACCATGGTCCATGGTCTCCTCCTCTATCCCCCACCATGGTCTCCTCCTCTACCCCCCACCATGGTCTCCTCCTCTACCCCCCACCATGGTCTCCTCCTCTACCCCCCACCATGGTTTCCTCCTCTACCCCCCACCATGGTCTCCCCTCTATCCTCCTCTTCTCCCCGCCATGGTCTCCTCCTCTACCCCCCACCATGGTCTCCTCCTCTATCCTCCTCTTCTCCCCACCATGGTCTCCTCCTCTACCCCCCACCATGGTCTCCTCCTCTACCCCCACCATGGTCTCCTCCTCTATCCCCCACCATGGTCTCCTCCTCTATCCCCCACCATGGTCTCTTCCTCTCTCCTCCTCTACCCCCCACCATGGTCTCCTCCTCTATCCCCCACCATGGTCTCTTCCCTCTCCTCCTCTACCCCCCACCATGGTCTCCTCCTCTATCCCCCACCATGGTCTCCTCCTCTATCCCCCACCATGGTCTCTTCCTCTCTCCTCCTCTATCCCCCACCATGGTCTCCTCCTCTATCCCCCACCATGGTCTCCTCCTCTATCCTCCTCTACCCCCCACCATGGTCTCCTCCTCTATCCCCCACCATGGTCTCCTCCTCTCTCCTCCACCCCCTCTCCTCATCTCTCTCCTCTCCTCCTCTACCCCCTCTCCTCTACCCCCACCATGGTGTGGTTCCTGACAGTTGGTCATGGTGTAACATCCATTCAGCAGAGCTACAAAGACTGACACCCTGTCTGTATGGGCCATGGGGTGTGGGCATTGAAATGGAATGTATAGAAGTGACACAGTCCCTTAGGTGTGACCGATGCAACGTGTCTGTCTATATTGATCCTATGGCCTTTAGTGGGTCTGTAGTGTTTGGGCTGTGACCTACATAAACACAGAGAGGTGCTGTGGAAAGCAGACATCGATTTGGACGCTTTTAACATCCGATCTGAAACTGACCGTTCGACTCTCAAGCAATCGATCGCAATGTTTAATAAATGAAGCTGTTTTTAGGAGGTCGATATTGCTCCTATACGTGCCTGTGTGCCAAATGGCACCCTATTCCCCTTAATAGTGCACTACTTTTCACCAGGGTCCGTCAAGATCCGGTAAAAAGTAGTGCACTTTGCAGGGAATAGGGTTCTATTTGGGATGCGGACTGTGTCAACAGTGTCAACAGTGTCAGAGCTCAGGATATAAAAATATTTGGTGTCAAAGCCCATATCAGTCGACTCGTCTCTCATCCTCTGTAGGCGAGCTGGCAGACACATGCACCCTGGGTTCAACGCGTCCAGCTACGGAAATATTCATGCAACACGCCTTCTGAACAGGCTAAATTGAAAACAGGTGCGATCTGGGTAATCCTGGCACGCCCGCTTCCTTCGCCACAGTATACGAAGCGGACCGTTGCTCAACGGAACAGAGTGTCGATGGACAGTTGGGATGAAGAGCGTGTTAACTGACGCCACGTCCGCTTCCTTAGTGTTGTTTGTGTAACAATATAAGAGAACATCAGGGGACATTACTCTGTCATCCGGCCAGCATTGATGGAGTCATCAGCCCCTGTCTCTATAGTCTCACACCGTGGAATTATCACACATGACAACCTATTCCCTTTATAGTGCACTACTTTTGACCAGAGCCCTATTGAATAGGTTGCCATTTGGGATGATTGCATGGTGTTCTGGCTAATGTGTTACACCACAGAGGCAGTGTTTCTGTTATTGGATGTCTGTGTTGGACATGAAATGGCCTG
Source organism: Oncorhynchus masou masou (assembly GCF_036934945.1). Taxonomy (NCBI): domain Eukaryota; kingdom Metazoa; phylum Chordata; class Actinopteri; order Salmoniformes; family Salmonidae; genus Oncorhynchus; species Oncorhynchus masou. The sequence goes on along the minus strand of NC_088239.1, from coordinate 23,699,266 downwards.
AGGCGATGCTTTGATTGAACTCTAATGAGACTGTAGCTACAGGGGCTGATGACTCCATCAATACTGGATGGAAGAAACATTTCTCTAATAGGCACTGTGTTAATGCCTAAGTACTGTTAGAAGTGTGTGTAAAGTACTGTCCTGTAAGCACTAGCCCCTCTCCTCTCCTCTCTCCTCTACCCCCTCTCCCCTCCTCTCTCCTCTACCCCTCTCCTCTCTCCCTCTCCTCTCCTCTATCCTCTCCTCTCTCCTCTACCCCCTCTCCCCTCCTCTCTCCTCTACCCCCTCTCGTCTCTTCTCTCCTCTACCCCTCTCGCCTCCTCTCTCCTCTACCCCCTCTCCCTCTCCCTCTCTCCTCTACCCCTCTCCTCCTCTCCTCTCTCCTTTACCCCTCTCCTCTCCTCTCTCCTCTACCCCTCTCCTCTACTCCTCTCCTCTCCTCTACCCCTCTCGCCTCCTCTCTCCTCTACCCCTCTCCTCTCCTCTCTCCTCTACCCCTCTCCCCTCTACTCCTCTCCTCTACCCCTCTCGTCTCCTCTCTCTCCTCTACCCCCTCTCCCTCTCCTCTACCCCTCTCCTCTCCTCTACCCCCTCTCCTCTCTCCTCTGCCCCCTCGCTCTTCTCCTCTACCCCTCTCCACTCCCTCTCTCCTCTACCCTTCTCCTCTCTCCTCTACCCCTCTCCTCTCTCCTCTACTTCCTCCTCTCTCTCCTCTCTCCTCTACCCCTCTCCTCTCTCCTCTACCCCTCTCGTCTCCTCTATCCTCTACTCCTCTCCTCTCCTCTCTCCTCTACCCTTCTCCTCTCTCCTCTACCCCTCTCGTCTCCTCTCTCCTCTACCCCTCTCCTCTCTCCTCTACCCCTCTTGTCTCCTCTCCCTCTACCCTCCTCCTCTCTTCTCCCCACTCTCCTCTACCCTTCTTTCCTCTCCTCTACCCTCTCCTCTACACCTCTCCTCTCTCCCTCTCCTCTCTCCTCTACCCCTCTCTCTCTCCTCTCTCCTCCTCTCTCCTCTACCCCTCTCTCCTCTATCCTCTACCCCTCCCCCTCTCCTCTCTCCTCTACCCTCTCTCCTCTCTCCTCTACCCTCTCGTCTCTCCTCTCTCCTCTACCCTCTCTCCTCTACCCTCTCTCCTCTCCTCTACCCCTCTCCTCTCTCCTCTGCCCCCTCGCTCTCCTCTCCTCTACCCCCTCTCTCCACTCCTCTCTCCTCTACCCTTCTCCTCCTCTCCTCTACCCCTCTCTCTCCTCTACCCCTCTCGTCTCCTCTCTCCTCTACCCCTCTCCTCTCTCCTCTACCCCTCTCTACCCCTCTCCTCTATCCTCTACTCTCTCTCTCCTCTCTCCTCTACCCTTCTCCTCTCTCCTCTACCCCTCTCGTCCTCCTCTCCTCCTCTACCCCTCTCCCCTCTCTCCTCTACCCTCTCTCCTCTCTCCTCTACCCTCTCTCTTCTAACCTCTCTCCTCTACCCTCTCTCCTCTCTCCTCTACCCTCTCTCCTCTACTCCTCTCCTCTCTCCTCTCTCCTCTCTCCTCTACCCTCTCTCCTCTCTCCTCTCTCCTCTCTCCTCTACCCTCTCTCCTCCTCTATCCTCTACCCTCTCCTCTCCTCTCTCCTCTACCCTTCTCCTCTCTACCCCCTCTCCTCTCTCCTCTCCCCTCTACCCCTCTCCTCTCTCCTCTGCCCCCGCTCTTCTCCTCTACCCGTCTCTCCTCTCCTCTCTCCCTCTACCCTCTTCTCCTCTCTCCTCTACCCCTCTCCTCTCTCCTCTACCCCTCTCCTCTCTCCTCTACCCCTCTCCTCTCTCCTCTACCCCTCTACACCTCTCTCCTCTCTCCCTCTCCTCTACCCCTCTCCTCTCTCCTCTCTCCTCTCTCCTCTACCCCTCTCGTCTCCTCTATCCTCTACCCCTCTCCTCTCCTCTCTCCTCTACCCTTCTCCTCTCTCCTCTACCCCTCTCGTCTCCTCTCTCCTCTACCCCTCTCCTCTCTCCTCTGCCCCCTCGCTCTTCTCCTCTACCCCCTCTTCACTCCTCTCTCCTCTACCCTTCTCCTCTCTCCTCTACCCCTCTCCTCTCTCCTCTACCCCCTCTCTCCTCTCTCCTCTACCCCTCTCCTCTCTCCTCTACCCCTCTCTTCTCCTCCTCTACCCTCTCTTCTCCTTTCTCCTCTACCCCCTCTACTCTCCTTTCTCCTCTACCCTCTCCTCTCCTTTCTCCTCCATCCCCTCTCCTCTCCTTTCTCCTCTACCCCTCTCCTCTCTTCTCCTCCTCTACCCCCTCTCTTCTCCTTTCTCTATCCCCTCTCTTCTCCTCCTCTACCCCCTCTCTCTTCTCCTCCACTACCTCCTCTCCTCTCCTCCACTACCCCCTCTCCTCCCTCTCCTCTACCCCCTCTCCTCCTCTACCCCCTCTCTCTTCTCCTCCACTACCCCCTCTCCTCTCCTCCACTACCCCTCTCCCTCTACCCCTCTCCTCCTCTACCCCCTCTCCTCCTCTACCCCCTCCTCCTCTACCCCTCTCCTCTCCTCTCCTACTGTAGCTACAGGGGTGGATGGCTCCATCAGTATTGTATAGAGTCAGTAGTAGATCTAGTTCTAGGACTATCCCTAATACTGCCCCACTCCATAACCCTCCACATAAATTCCTTCCATCTCCCCTGCTCTCCTCTCTCTCAAACCTTGGCTCTCCCCTGCTCTCCTCTCTCTCTCAAACCTTGGCTCTCCCCTGCTCTCCTCTCTCTCAAACCTTGGCTCTCCCCTGCTCTCAAACCTTGGCTCTCCTCTCTCTCAAACCTTGTCTTTCCAAACAATGACATCATACTTTAGTTCATCATGTAATCCCTCTCATTTCTCCTTCTCTGTGGTGTTGGTGCTATTTAAAGTTCTGAGAACTGGGCGCTACGGTAACACTGGGCCGGCCCACCTGCCAGAGACGTGGAGAGACATGTGTAATGGACTGGAAGACGCAGTGGCCACCTGGCGTGGCCTAGTCTGCGTCTCCCAAATGGCACCCTATCCCCTACATTGTGCATGACTTCAGACCTTAACCCTATGGGCCTATGGGCCGAAAGTATTACATTATATAGGGGAAAGGCTGTCACTTGAGACACATCCCTACCGTACTGTACCTGATGACCGGAGTGAAGAGACTATGGAGCCTGCAGAAGAGTCTGACACCCTGTAGGGAGGGAGACACAGGAAGAGAGATATTTCATTAGAAGTATGATAACAGCTGAATGTTGCTACAGGTCTCCCGATACAACGGAGCAGATGAGTGTCTGTTCATCCGGACCCCCCAGAAGAGGAGAACTGGTTACCTTGGAGATGACGTCCTGCATGTCACTCCTGGGGTGGTAGGTCCCGTCGTCGTAGCGGAAACGGTACAGCACCGGCTCTGGCTTGAACTGGTGTTTGTCTGTGACTGAAGACACAATTCACAAGGTGAAATACATACGAAGCATATGATATCACGGTTGGTTGGAGCGTTGTAGTTCAACTTTTAAAAACGTTCAACTACTTATGCATACAAATCATAGTCAAGTTATTTTTTTTTTTTTTTTTGTGGGGGGGGGGGGGGGTGCTTTGGTAAATATAATAGGTTTTTATCACATTCAAACCATGCCTGAACCAGTTCAGTTGTACTAGTGTGTGAGAGAACATTCAAATTGTAAAGCAGAGGGGTTACAGATAACAGCTGCTGTGTTAAAAAGCATCTCCCTTTCACTATACTTTTCCAAGACCCTCCGAAAAGAAATCAGTTGGATCAGCATCTTGTACTGGTACTGTAGCATGTTCCATTACAGTTATTATGATAACCAATCCTGGATACTTATTCATTCGCGCGCGCGTGTGTGTGTGTGTGTGTGTGTGTGTGTGTGTGTGTGTGTGTGTGTGTGTGTGTGTGTGTTAGACAGAGAGCTATCAGGGGCTGGGAGTTAAGGGGGCTAGCCTCACCACCAGGGAGTAGAACTAACTAAAGTCTAAACCCCTGGACTCACTCGGCGTTAGGAAGCAATAAAGCAGTGGGAGTGATTTAGGACACCGCTTGGCCACAGGCCCAATTCTTTTCAGGAACAAATAAAACACGTACAGAGCCGTGGGGAAAGGTACCGTCTGTCTGTGTGTGTGTCTGTCTGTGTGTGTGTGTGTGTGTGTGTGTGTGTGCGTGCGTGCGTGCGTGTGTGTAGGGTGCAGTGTAAATGATGTAAGCAGGACCCCGGCCACAGCTCGACACACTAAATGCATCACACAGTCCTAATCCGCAGCCGCAGAGCAGCCATTTTAAACTATATTAAATAAACGGCATGGTGAGAAGAGATGGTTATATGTAAGCTGTTATCTAAACAGTCTGGTAGGAGAGAGAGAGTTTTAAATAAGACATCTGCTCTACACTGGTCTATGTAAATAAAAAACATACGGGTGAAATTACTGGTCTGAAAGGCTTCACTTGTTGAACCCAAAGCTATTTATCACACACACACACACACACACACACACACACACACACACACACACACACACACACACACACACACACACACACACACACACACACACACACAGATGGAGAGAGACAGCCTAGACACACAGACCGACACACAGGCAGACAGACAGACGGAGAGACACACACACAGAGAGACAGAGAGAGACTGACAGATGGAGAGACAGACAGGCAGCCTAGACACACAGACAGACAGACAGACAGACAGACAGACAGACAGACAGACAGACAGCCTAGACACACAGATGGAGAGACAGAGAGAGACACACACACACACAGAGAGACAGAGAGAGACTGACAGATGGAGAGACAGACAGGCAGCCTAGACACACAGACAGACAGACAGACAGACAGACAGACAGACAGCCTAGACACACAGATGGAGAGACAGAGAGAGACACACACACACAGAGAGACAGAGAGAGACACACAGATGGAGAGACAGAGAGAGACACACACACAGAGAGAGACAGAGAGAGACACACAGATGGAGAGACAGAGAGCGGTGGGCTGTGAAATGCTTAAAACACAGTACCCCACGATGCCTTTTTAAAACTATTCAACCTGGTTTTGGAGAGGGGCTGCTTCCCTGATATTTGGAACCGGAAGCTCATAACCCCCAATATATATATATATATATATATATATTTATAAAAAGTGACAAATTGGACCCTAATAACTAGAGAGGAATATGTGTCACCAGTAACATGGGGAACCGCTCTGCCGTTTCCTCTGACCCAAACACAGAACAGACCACATTACACACACTAATAAACCAGCATGTTCAACAGAAAAGCAGAGGGAAACTATTTGAATGTTTTGTTGATTTAAGGATGCTTTTGATTCCTTCTGGCATGATGGATTATATTACAAAACCCTCCAAAGTGGCATTGGGGGTAAAGTACATGACATCATAAAATCGATTTACTCAAACAGCACATGTGGTATTAAACTGAAAAATAACATTGTTTTTTTTTGCACAAGGGCAATGAGTGAGACAAGGGTGCAGTTTACAACGTAAAACACCAAATAATGCATGCAGAGCCGAATTAGGCCGATACCTGCTAATTATCAAAATCTATTCGATAAACTCCCATATCTATTGGGTAAAATACCACAGTGTGCGATCACAGCAGCAAGATTTGGGACCTGTTGCCACAAGAAAAGGTCAACAAGTGAAGAACAAACCCATTGTAAATACAACCCATGTCTATGTTGAACTATCTTCCCAATTGTACTTTAACTATTTGCACATAATATGACATTTGAAATGTCTTCATTATTTTGTAACTTTTGGGATAGTAATGTTTACTGTTTATTTAACTTTTGTTTATTATCTACTTCACTTGCTTCGGCAATGTTAACATATGTTTCTCATGCCAATAAAGCCCTTAAATTGAATGAGACATGCGAGAGACATACAGATGGAGAGAGAGAGAGAGAGAGAGAGAGAGAGACAGAGAGAGACAGAGAGAGATGGAGAGAGACGGAGAGAGAGAGAGGGAGAGATTGAGAGAGACAGAGAGAGATAGAGATAGAGAGAGAGAGGGAGAGCCAGAGAGAGAGAGAGAGAGAGAGAGAGAGAGAGATTTCCAAACCTTCCATAACAAAGGCATCTATTGGGTGAAATACCACAGTGTGCCATCACAGCAGCAATATTTGTGACCTGTTGCCACAAGGGCAACCAGTGAAGAACACCATTGTAAATACAACCCATATTTATGTTTATTTATTTTCACTTTACTATTTATACATCGTTACAACATGACATAATGACATTTGAAAAGTCATTTTTTTATTGTTTATTGTGTATTTCACTTGCTTTGGCAAACATATGTTTCCCATGCAAATATAGATAAATACACTGTAGGTATACTGTATAGATAAATACACTGTAGGTATACTGTATAGATAAATACACTGTAGGTATATGGTATACTGTATAGATAAATACACTGTAGGTATACTGTATAGATAAATACACTGTAGGTATACTGTATAGATAAATACAATGTAGGTATATGGTATACTGTATAGATAAACACACTGTAGGTATATGGTATACTGTATAGATAAACACACTGTAGGTATACGGTATACTGTATAGATAAACACACTGTAGGTATACGGTATACTGTATAGATAAATACACTGTAGGTATACGGTATACTGTATAGATAAACACACTGTAGGTATACGGTATACTGTATAGATAAATACACTGTAGGTATACGTTATACTGTATAGATAAATACACTGTAGGTATACGGTATACTGTATAGATAAATACACTGTAGGTATACTGTATAGATAAATACACTGTAGGTATATGGTATACTGTATAGATAAACACACTGTAGGTATACGGTATACTGTATAGATAAATACACTGTAGGTATACGGTATACTGTATAGATAAATACACTGTAGGTATACTGTATAGATAAATACACTGTAGGTATACTGTATAGATAAATACACTGTAGGTATACGGTATACTGTATAGATAAACACACTGTAGGTATACGGTTTACTGTATAGATAAATACACTGTAGGTATACGGTATACTGTATAGATAAATACACTGTAGGTATACGGTATACTGTATAGATAAATACACTGTAGGTATACGGTATACTGTAAAGATAAACAAACTGTAGGTATACGATATACTGTATAGATAAATACACTGTAGGTATACGGTATACTGTATAGATAAATACACTGTAGGTATACGGTATACTGTATAGATAAATACACTGTAGGTATACTGTATAAATAAATACACTGTAGGTATACGGTATAGATAAATACACTGTAGGTATACGGTATACTGTATAGATAAATACACTGTAGGTAACTGTATAGATAAATACACTGTAGGTATATGGTATACTGTATAGATAAATACACTGTAGGTATACGGTATACTGTATAGATAAATACACTGTAGGTATACTGTATAGATAAATACACTGTAGGTATACGGTATAGATAAATACACTGTAGGTATACGGTATACTGTAAAGATAAATACACTGTAGGTATACGGTATACTGTATAGATAAACACACTGTAGGTATATGGTATACTGTATAGATAAATACACTGTATGTATACGGTATACTGTATAGATAAACACACTGTAGGTATACGGTATACTGTATAGATAAATACACTGTAGGCATACGGTATACTGTATAGATAAATACACTGTGGGTATACGGTATACTGTATAGATAAATACACTGTAGGTAACTGTATAGATAAATACACTGTAGGTATACGGTATACTGTATAGATAAATACACTGTAGGTATACTGTATAGATAAATACACTGCAGGTATACTGTATAGATAAATACACTGTAGGTATATGGTATACTGTATAGATAAACACACTGTAGGTATACGGTATACTGTATAGATAAATACACTGTAGGTATACTGTATAGATAAATACACTGTAGGTATACTGTATAGATAAATACACTGTAGATATACGGTATACTGTATAGATAAATACACTGTAGGTATACGATATACTGTATAGATAAATACACTGTAGGTATACTGTATAGATAAATACACTGTAGGTATACGGTATACTGTATAGATAAATACACTGTAGGTATACGGTATACTGTATAGATAAATACACTGTAGGTATACTGTATAGATAAATACACTGTGGGTATACGGTATACTGTATAGATAAATACACTGTAGGTATACGGTATACTGTATAGATAAACACACTGTAGGTATACGGTATACTGTATAGATAAACACACTGTAGGTATATGGTATACTGTATAGATAAATACACTGTAGGTATACGGTATACTGTATAGATAAACACACTGTAGGTATACGGTATACTGTATAGATAAATACACTGTAGGTATACGGTATACTGTATAGATAAACACACTGTAGGTATATGGTATACTGTATAGATAAATACACTGTAGGTATACGGTATACTGTATAGATAAACACACTGTAGGTATACGGTATACTGTATAGATAAATACACTGTAGGCATACGGTATACTGTATAGATAAATACACTGTGGGTATACGGTATACTGTATAGATAAATACACTGTAGGTAACTGTATAGATAAATACACTGTAGGTATACGGTATACTGTATAGATAAATACACTGTAGGTATACTGTATAGATAAATACACTGCAGGTATACTGTATAGATAAATACACTGTAGGTATATGGTATACTGTATAGATAAACACACTGTAGGTATACGGTATACTGTATAGATAAATACACTGTAGGTATACTGTATAGATAAATACACTGTAGGTATACTGTATAGATAAATACACTGTAGATATACGGTATACTGTATAGATAAATACACTGTAGGTATACGATATACTGTATAGATAAATACACTGTAGGTATACTGTATAGATAAATACACTGTAGGTATACGGTATACTGTATAGATAAATACACTGTAGGTATACGGTATACTGTATAGATAAATACACTGTAGGTATACTGTATAGATAAATACACTGTGGGTATACGGTATACTGTATAGATAAATACACTGTAGGTATACGGTATACTGTATAGATAAACACACTGTAGGTATACGGTATACTGTATAGATAAATACACTGTAGGTATACGGTATACTGTATAGATAAATACACTGTAGGTATACGGTATACTGTATAGATAAATACACTGTAGGTATACTGTATAGATAAATACACTGTAGATATACTGTATAGATAAACACACTGTATGTTCCTGTTTCTGGGGATGATGAGAATCAGAACATTTAGGAAGGACTAGGGATAACAAGGTGTGAAAGACGTAAGTGTGATTGTTAGGCGTATGAGGAACATCGAGGTGAGGGAAGAGGAGGAAGAGGAAGATGTTTCAGGTTTAGATGTAGGTGGAAGAAACTTGTGGGGGTCAAATAAAATCACTGAAGGCCAAATTCGACCGGCGGGCCGCCAGTTGGAGAACCCTGGACTACATGACGATGAACATACAGTATAGTGGATCACTTACCATGGTGTATGATGCCATTCTCCAGTAGAGCCTGTCCCAGATGAACCCCCTCCTCTGGGTTATCAGTCTCCCCGATGTCCACCAGCCAGCTCACAAACTCACTGAGGGGACAGGAAATAACACAACGCCGTTAATGACACAACACTAATGTCCACCAGCCAGCTCATTATCTCACTGGGGGGACAGGAAATAACACAACGCCGTTAATGACACAACACTAATGTCCACCAGCCAGCTCATTATCTCACTGGGGGGACAGGAAATAACACAACGCCGTTAATGACACAACACTAATGTCCACCAGCCAGCTCATTATCTCACTGGGGGGACAGGAAATAACACAACGCCGTTAATGACACAACACTAATGTCCACCAGCCAGCTCATTATCTCACTGGGGGGACAGGAAATAACACAACGCCGTTAATGACACAACACTAATGTCCACCAGCCAGCTCATTATCTCACTGGGGGGACAGGAAATAACACATTGTCTATCATAAACTCACCGGGGACACACAAAAACAATTCAAACCCGTCAAACAATGGTCACTGTGGAGACTTAAAACATACAACACCAAAACACTAATTAAGAAGACTAAAAACACTGCTCATCAGCCGACCCAGGACACAAACTCACTGGGGACACACAAAACGACCATCATTCCATAGAAATGACAGGGACATGTTGGAAGACGAGCGGTAGCGAAGGCACCAGTCCAGCAAATGTAGCTTAATAGAGGAAGTAGCCAACGGTCCAACGGATGTCTCCACGGCAGAGAAGGAGCAGAATGCCTCCGATTACAGGGTCCCAGAGAGTGTTTTAACACCATAACAAACACCTTCTCAAAAGATCAAGTTTCTCCAAATGTTCCCCTATATAGACGTGACTATGGCATCAAACACAGGCAACACAATTACACCCTTTTCCATAAATAGTAGTGATGGGGGGATCGTTACATATCGCAATATTATTTTGAGATGATATTATATTGATATTTGAATATTAGTATCGTTTTAAAATATATATATTATACTACAGTAGGCTCAAAAGTACTATACTAGCATAGGGCTCAAAAGTAGTGCACTAAATAGGGAATCGCATGCCCTTTGGGCCACAGTCTTACTGCTGACCTGATTCTTATTTATTTTTGGGGTCTTTTCTGTTTGTTAAATCTCCTGGGAGGGTTTAGTTCATCTGTTTGTCTTGTCCAACTGTGCTCTTATTTGTTTTTGACAAACACACGACACCCATCAAATCTGTGAGTGTCTGGTGGCTTTCTGAGTAGAGCTGGTAAAAACAGAGATCATTTTGATGTTGATCATTTCGGACTAGGGAGGAAACAAACAGCAAGAGTAGAAATAAACACCATCCTAATCTAATTCTTTATGGCCTAAACAAGCTAAATATGACACTTCTGTATAATTCTGTAATCCTGAGGGAGAGAGCGAGAGAGACAGAGAGAAGGAGAGTAGAGAGAAAAAGATGGACAGAGAGAAAGAGGGCGACAGAGAGAGAAAGATATCAGATTCATCCTCAGCATTCCCTCCCTCTACAGAACCCCAACAACAAACATGCTCAGCTTCACCAGTGGAATTCTGTGGTCTTCCTACACTGTTGCCACGTTCAAGACAACTGGGAACTGGGAAAATACGAGGTCAAATCATGACGTCGGTGATCTTCAGGTTGGAGCTCGAGACAGAGGCCCGAGTTGGTATTCGAGTTGGATGACTATTCAAAACGATTTTTCCTAGTCAGAGATTTTTCAGAGTTCACGGAAGTCAGAAGTCGGAGATTTCCGAGTTCCCAGTTGTTTTGAACGCGGCATGTCTTCCAAACTCCCAACTGGGAATCGAGTCACTGCAGAGCGAAGGGCTGGGGCAGGAGGGTGTGTGTGTGCGTGTGCGTGTGTGTGTGTGTGTGTGTGTGTGTGTGTGTGTGTGTGTGTGTGTGTGTGTGTGTGTGTGTGTGTGTGTGTGTGTGTGTGTGTGTGTGTGTGTGTGTGTGTGTGTGTGTGAGTAGGGAGTGAAGGACATGGCAGGGCTGTCGGGGTTGGACTGATCTCAGAGAGAAACAAATCTCCTGGTTTCTCTACTCTCCTCACGGCACACCTAGCTTCCTCCCTATCCTTCTCTCCCCCTTTCCTCCACCTCTTACCCACATTCTCTCTTTCCCCTCGCCCTCGCCCTTGCTCTCCCCTTCTCCTCCCTCTCATTCCACCTCCTATCTCCACTACCAGAGTGGACAGAGCCAGATGAGAAACCCCCCAGAATGGAGGATAGATTAGTCAACCCGTCAACCCCCTGTCACCCTGCCACAGAGAGAAGAACGGCCGGGAGTAATACCGGTCACTTACGCAGTGAATGGCAGCCTGGAACAGTTTCAATCTGCTCCCTGTCTGCATCCCAAAAGGCACACTATTCCCCATGGGCCCTGGTCAAAAGTAGTGTGCAGAATAAAGGGAATAGGGCGCTATTTGGGACGCGAACCACAGTCCACACTAGTTGACACTGAGTGGACCAAACAACGTGCTCTTTCCGTGACATAGACTGAGCGCAAGAAGAATCCAGGTGAAGGCTATGATCCCGTATCCATGTTGAATGGTAGTAGGTGCCAGGCGCACCTGGTTTGAATGTGTTTAAGAACTGCAACAATACTGGGTTTTTCACGCTCAACAGTTTCCCGTGTGTATCAAGGATGGTCGACCACACAGAGGACATGCAGCCAACTTGACACAACTGTGGGAGGCATTGGAGTCAACATGGGCCAGCATCCCTGTGGAACACTTTCAACACCTTGTGGAAAGGAAAGGCTAAGGGGATAGATAGCTTGTCAGTTGCAAAACAGAATGCATTCAACCGAAATGTGTCTTCCACATTTAACCCAACCCCTCTGAAACAGAGAGTCCATGCTTGACTAATTGAGGCTGTTCAGAGGGCAAAAGGGGGTGCAACTCACTATTAGGAAGGTGTTCCTAATGGTTTGTCCACTCCGTGTATATGCAGGCTTGATTTCAATGCATACCTACTTGTCTCAAGGCGTATAATACTATTGGTAAGCGGCACTAAGCAGGTTTATATTCAATACAGGAAGCAATAAACCTCAAGCTAAATATTTGTACTGAGTTTTTTTGTATTCTGTAAGTCTTGGCATGTTTACAAAAGACACAAAATAAACAATAACCTTACTGTAACAATACATTAGCAACACATTGCTCTAAAAACGTAAACCTGACATCACAAAAGAGGATTTGTTTACTAGTGAGCCCCATCTCTGACTGTGCATGTGTGCTTGTGCGTGTGTGTGTTACACATCTACAATGGAATGACAACTGCCTGAAGATGACCACCAGAAATGGTTTCTGTTGGATGTTATCTGATCACAGACCACAATTATACCCCAGAAATTAGAGAGGAGTTCAGAACTTGTAAATAAACTGGCATGCCTCAGCGAGACAGAGAGACTGAGAAAGAAAGAGACTCAGAACATCGGGGCGTTTCTCTCTCACATACCTCCACACACATACAGAGCTGTGACGCTAAACAGAAAACGATTGACACTGACCAAACAGGCTAGTAATCGTGGACATTTTGCTGATATTGTTCATTACGATAAACAACCTATAGGGCCCTATACGATAAACAACCTATAGGTGTCACGTTCTGACCTTAGTTCTGTTGTTATGTCTTTGTTTAGTATGGTCAGGGCGTGAGTTGGGTGGGTTGTCTATGTTCCTTTTTCTATGATTTGGGATTTCTGTGTTTGGCCTGGTATGGTTCTCAATTAGAGGCAGCTGTCAATCGTTGTCCCTGATTGAGAATCATACTTAGGGAGCCTGGTTTCACTTTTGAGTTGTGGGTGATTATTTTCCGTGTTAGTGTTTGTGCCACACGGGACTGTTTCGTTTGTTTCACTTTGTTATTTTGTATTATGTAGTATTCAGTTTTACATATTAAAATGGACACTTTCCATACTGCAAATTGGTCCGATATCTCTTACTCCTCGTCAGAAGAAGAAGATGAGCGTTACAATAGGGCCCTATATGATAAACAACCTATAGGGCCCTATATGATAAACAACCTATAGGGCCCTATACGATAAACAACCTATAGGGCCCTATACGATAAACAACCTATAGGGCCCTATATGATAAACAACCTATAGGGCCCTATATGATAAACAACCTATAGGGCCCTATATGATGAACAACCTATAGGGCCCTATACAATAAACAACTTATAGGGCCCTATACGATAAACAACCTATAGGGCCCTATACGATAAACAACCTATAGGGCCCTATACGATAAACAACCTATAAGGCCCTATACGATAAACAACCTATAGGGCCTATACGATGAACAACCTATAGGGCCCTATACGATAAACAACCTATAGGGCCCTATACGATAAACAACCTATAGGGCCCTATACGATAAACAACCTATAGGGCCCTGGTCAAATGTAGGGCACTATATAGGGAATAGGGTATTTTAGACTCATTCGATGTCTGTTTTTGGTACATCACGTGACAGCCGATTGTGTTTTGTAATGTCTAGGATTGCATTATATCACCAGAACAGGTCTATTGAATGTCCAGAAAGGGTTTGAGGAAGCACAGAGCTTTGACAAAGTGTTGTGGTTTATAAAGCCCTTATTAACGGTTACTTTGTGTGTAGTCGTGCTACTCTATGTTCAGTCCACTCACAAAGTATCCGGTCGATCAATAAGCTAGTCTAGAGTCACCAAATCATGTCAATGTATATCTCCTAATGGTCTGGCTACCCATGATCCAAGTTGGAAATATCTTGTGTGAACAGCCTCGGCTCCAAGCACTGTTCTCCATTATATGTTTGTAATCAATGAAATGAGACGAGATTGAACTGTTTTAGGGCATCACTTTAGTAAGGATTAAAGAGACATTGTTGACAGTGTTACGGTAGAGCATCCATGCTATAGGTGATTAAAGCTACATTGATGAAATCTGTCTGAAAAAGGAATGGAATTAAAATGTTTGGGGGGAAAGAGCCTTTGGTTTCATCACAAATAAAATCCTATTCCCTATATAGTGCACTACTTTTGACCAAGGCCTATAGGGTGCCACTTGGGACAGCCTTTATAAAGTTATTTCCTATCAACAGAAAGTGGATAACACAGAAATGTTTAGACTGTGACCCTAACTCAACATGGCTGGTGTTATGAGTGTAACCATTTGATATGAGACCACTAACACACTGTCTGGTCACACACACACACACACACACACACACACACACACACACACACACACACACACACACACACACACACACACACACACACACACACACACACCTCAGCGGAGACTTTAACAGTAATCCTGCTAGGCTCTGATCCTTCGTGCCAAATGGCACCCTATTCCCTACATGGTGCACTACTTTTGACCAGAGACCTATGGTCACTGGTCAAAAGTACCGCACTACATACGGAATAGGGTGACATTTGGGACGCACTGAGAGAGAGGTCAGCAGGAACCACAGAGGATATCACCCTGCGATTTATCACTGGCCAAGCAATGGCAATCCAGCACATACACACACACACACAAATACACACATGCTTTTTAGGGCATCACTTTAGTAAAGATTAAAAGAGACATTCTTGACAATGTTACGGTAGAGAACATGGACACACACACACACACACAGACAAATGCACGCACGCACGCGCGCACACACACACACACTCCGCCATCCGCACATAGCCAACCAATAATCCACAAATAAGAATCATAGTGAAAACCTGCTGGATTTCATTTCCCGTGACTGAACAGCCGGGGAACTGATCTCTGTTCAGCTAAAACACTGATGTTCTGCCCCCCCCCCCCCCCATCTTTCTTCCTTTACAAGTCTGGACAGATTTCAGATTGAGAGGAGGGATGGAGAGACTGATCCAGATTTAGGAGAGAAGGTATTAGGTGTTGATGGTATTACTCACTGAAATGTAGCGTTTCAATAGACACACTGTAGCTACTGTACTCTGTGTCATAGTAATGGTCATCTGTATAGAACTAGCTTCTGCCCGTCTGTCTGTAGCTGGATAATCCACCAACCAGAAGGAGTTATGTATTTTTCTAGGATTGTTCAGATCAGACATCATGACAATAGTACAGCTCAGCTCAAGTACATAAGTAGTAGATCCTGTAGATAGTGTAGATAGTGTAGATCCAATCCAGTCTGTGAAATTCACTACAGTGTCATCTCCCTCTGCCAGACATGCTGGTGTTTTCCTCTGAAGACTAGGGGACTTCCCACTCAGAGGGGAAGCCAATGCGAAGGGTTTTAGAACGTCAGAAATTGCATAAACGTGGCGTGAAAACCCCTCATTGGAGCCTACAGGAAACGATGCAGGCTACAGGAAACGATGCAGGCTACAGGAAACGATGCAGGCTACAGGAAACGATGCAGGCTACAGTGAGTGGCTGCCACAACTTTGGGACGTCCAACTCGGAAGCTCATGTGAACATTTTGGGAATGACGGCCACGCTTATTTTCGAGACATAAAACGCACCATCAACAAAACACTCACCAGACCAAACCTCAATTATCATTGGTCAGGATAACATAGGGTTATAGGGTGGGAGGTCTTCAGGGTGGGAGGCTTTCCTTCCCAGGAAACACAGACAGACAGAGCGATAGAGACACACACACACCAACACAGAAAAAAACAAATGCAGACACCCACCTGTATGAGAGAGAGGAGCTAGACAGATCAGCCTACCTTCCCAGGAAGCACTTGGGGAATGTGGTGAGCTTGCGTTTCCTGTCCTTGATGAGGTGTCCCTGCTTAGTCATCAGGTGATAGAGCTTCTCTCCTTTCTCTGACACCATCACCCACGTGTCCTGCTCCATCCCCAGCCTCAACGCTAGAGGGAAGGAAAGAGAGAACGGGATAGGAGGCGACAGTCAACATTCAAGCCAAAGGAGTACTGTTTCCTATTGGTACAGATGCGGTCCAATATACTGTCTCCCTTTCATGATTCACTATTTCTTCTAAAATAAGTTGAAATTGAATAACAACTTTTTTTGTTTGACTTATAACTGCACAGGACAAAAAAATAAAAAAAATATCTCAATGGAAATTTAGATTTTTCATTTCAAAGCCAAAAATGCCCTGGACTAAATAATTCAAAATTCTAATTAATTTGGTTTGTTTATGTGTAATTTATCACACCTGTTGTAAGTAGCAGGTGCCTACAGGGTAAAAACAGCCGTTCAACCAGTTTTGAAAAGAGAAAACAGAACATTCTGCTCCATTGCACTGTAAAGTGCCAGAGTGCAAATATATTGGAGTACATGTGTATATGTATCCAGACATAGAAAGAGCATACTGCCTACCAATCCATCTCATTTCTCTTCTCACATTAAAGTAGCATATCACACCCTGGTGCTGAAACACTACAGGAGGAGAGGCAGGAGGAGGAAGAGGGAGAGCAGGAGGAAGAGCAGTAGTAGCAGGTGGAAAAGCAGGAAGAGAGAGGGAAGGGGGAGGAGGACGAGCAAGAGGATAGAAATAGACTTAACAGAAGACATCTTGTGTTAGAAAAATAGCTCAGTTTTATTCATTCTACCTGCAAGTCTAGTTCTTGTGCCCGAGTATCTTAGATAGGAGGATATACTGACATCCACAAAGGTTTCCAAAATGTCACAACTTGGGATATATTATGGCACACACACACACACACACACACACACACACACACACACACACACACACACACACACACACACACACAGTATCAGATACTATATGGCTACTAACTTTTTCTCCTCTCCCTCTCTTTGAGGATAGCCTCCAGCCACTCCTGTTTCTCCTCTGGGGTCTTGGCCATGCACACAAACCACTTGTTCTTGGCTGTGTTGTGGATCTTCCAGCCGTTGTTCACTATGTTCCCGCTGCTGTGGTAATCCGCTGCAAACCAAGAGACACACAAACACAACACACTTAGCACGCGTCCCAAATATGCACTATTATTATTATTCCCACGTAGTGCACTATTCTTGACCAGAACTGGCACCCTATTCCCTATATTGTGCACTTCTATGGGCCCTGGTTGAAGTAGTGCACTACATAGGGAATAGGGTGTCATCAGTGACGCAGCCTCAGAGACAAGGCCACAGTCCTTCACTCCTCTTATACCATGGCCCCTCAACTTAAGGATCCTAAGGGTTGGAGCAATGGCTTCACTTCTGTTGTGGCCCTCTGGTGTCTTATACGAGTTCTGGGATTTCTTCTAGACTGTTTGTTTGAAATAGAGGACTATCCATCTCTCAGCAACTGTATCCATTCCAGAATGGGTGTACTTTAGGTGTAAACAGAGCAGAGTGGACCCCTGGTAGGCTGGTAGAGAGCTCCTGGGGACCAGACCTAAATGAGATGGACCACATGAAACCGAGCCAATCGATCATCCAATGAAACACTCCAGAGGGGCCTCCATGATTAGACTGATTACAGGGCGATGGTGGGTTCCACTCGGGAACACGGAATCTGGATTACGGACTCTGGAATCTGGAGTCGAGAATGTGGAAAAGGAATCTGTCATCTCCATTGTCATAGTTTCATGCACAGGCTAAAAGCACAGTGGTAGCAGCTATCTCATTACTAGTCCATTATCAATCCCACCGTAGGTTCAGGATGAGGCCTTTGGCAGAACCGACAAGAATAACTCGGGTCATTTCACATTAGCTCAATACCAGAGTACTTCCCTTCTGGAATGTCAATAAAACCTGCTTCCTTTGTTCCGTTGACTACTTGAAGGATTTATGACGATTTTCTTTGCACAGTTTGGCAGCACTTTATGCCTATCGACTGCTAGACCTTTTAGCAAGAATGAGCTAATGTCACATCACTCATCCAGAAACAGAGGGAAGGAGAGATTAAATGGAATTTACAAATCCTATCCCACTCTCCTAGATCCTCTGGAGCACATGTGTGTGAGTGACAGAGGCAGAATCCTCTGCTTCTCCGTGTGTGTGTTTGAATCAT
This sequence comes from Oncorhynchus masou masou, assembly GCF_036934945.1. NCBI lineage: Eukaryota > Metazoa > Chordata > Actinopteri > Salmoniformes > Salmonidae > Oncorhynchus > Oncorhynchus masou. Next base: position 23,680,685 of record NC_088239.1, on the reverse strand, counting down.
ATTGTTGGTGGCCTTGGCAGGCGTACAGTGGAGAAGACGTACAGCCGCGAATGAGACGTAGATATAACCGACGTCGGTCAATTAGTTGTTTAAAAACTGAAAAATAACCAAAATGTGGATTAATCGCTCAGCACTATTGTCTGCTATAATTCTGCTTACAGGTCCTTTAGTTCCTTTATCTCAACATTTTGAAACAACACTACACTGGTTCCAAAAGGGTTCTTCAGCTGTCCCAATAGGAGAACCCTTTTTGGTTCCAGGTAGAACCATTTTGGGTTCTAGGTAGAGCCCTCTGTGGAAAGGGTTCTACACTGAACCCAAAACAGTTCTACTTGGAACCTAAAAAGTTTCTCCTGGAACCAACAAGGGTTCTCCAAACGGTTCTCCTATGGGGACAGCCGAAGAACCCTTTTAGGTTCTAGAAAGCACCTTTTTTTCTAAGAGTGTAGACTGTGTTATGGCTCTGTGTGCAGTAGACTATAAAATCTAAGTAGGCTGTAAATTAAAACACTCCTCATCCATCACTGATTGACATTTCATACACTTGGCTGGGAGGGCATCTAACCCGATCGACTGGGTCGCCATCTGAATTGATTAACTGTCAAAACAGGAAATAGAGATCTGAGATCTCAAGAGCTTCTGGAAAACAAAAAACCCAAATAAAATAAAAATACATGTTTTATTGTCACATACACCAGATAGTTGGGGTCAGCCATAGTAGTATGGCACGCCCCTGGAGCAAATTAGGGTCAAGTGCCTTGCTCAAGCGCACAGACAGATTCTTCACCTTGTCGGCTCAGGTATTCAACACAGCAGCCTTTTGGTTATTAGCCCGACGCTCTAACCGCTAGGCTACCTGCCGCCGAATAACAAACACAACCCTAAAGGGTTCTGAATTCCAAATGGTACCCTATTCTCTCTTACAGTGCACTACCTTTGACCCGAGCCCTATGTACCCTTCTCAAAATGATTGCACTATGTAGAGAACAGGGTACCATTTAGGATGCACAAAGTATGAAGCAAGAACAGTACAAATGTGTTCTGATCCGTGGAGACAAAATCAATCCATCCAAACAGCAAATTGGGAACAATGAGTTGCCGCACCAAAAAGTGAATTGATTGTCTTCATGAAGAAATACAGATTGTCGGCTGTACATGGAGATAACGAATCCACTTTCGAGAGCAGAAATACTGCAATAAAGGTGACTTGTTGTTAGTGCAGAGTTTCCTCCCGAGCACTGGATGGTAGCTGGGTTGCGAACTAGGATAAGGGTTGCATCTCAAATAGGACACTTATCTAGGGGACAGGGTGCCGTTTGAGACACCCCCCGAGTGACCCGTTAGCGGTAGAACTCACCTGTTCCGTCATCTACGTTCTCCACCTCCATCACCTCGGTGTTGATTCTTCCTCTGAACAGGTAACGCGGCCCCTCTGTAGCTGCCTTGCTGTTTTTTAAACGCCTGGGGACAACATCGAAGCCAACTTAACATCGTCTCGTCACACAAGGCATGGCAACACACAGAAACGGGTAGATACCTGGGCTAGCGAACTATACAAGGCCCTTCTGGCTAATGAAACGACACACAGATGGGGACAGATAGAAAGTAGCTGTTGCTGCTTAAAGTCTCTCGACAAGCCTACGCTAAGGGGAAACCAAGTTGTCAGAGAGAGAGAGAGAGAGAGAGAGAGAGAGAGAGAGAGAGAGAGAAGTGTGGCAGTCCGGTCCCACCTGTTTTTCTTCTTGCAGTAGACCAGCAGGTTGTCGAAGAGGAAGAAGATGCGTTCCTGGATGTTACCCGCTGAGATCTTCAGCAGGACTCCATGCATCAACATCTCTGTACACGTGTCTGTTATATTGGAACCCTGGGAAGAGACGCACAGTGGTGTCGATACGGTGTAGACTTAGTTACTCGACCAGGCCAGAGGATCCACCCGTTCCGTTGGTCCTCGTCAGTGTTCTGCTGTAATAGTGTGGCGACTGGTGAAATATGTAGCCCGCCACATATTATACAGTGAATGGTTGATTGTGTGTCCATTATGCGTTGAACTACGTGATCACAGGATTGTGTTTGTCTGGAGGGTTTTGCTGCGTGGCCGCCATGACATAGGACACTACTATGCACTATGCCTAACAGTGTATGCATGCAGTACACAGTCGCTCCTTAGGTAGTTCAATTCACTATGCATGGCCTTTCTCTGAATGCCTTTCCTGGTCTGTCTCTTAAGGGGTCTGTAAAAACACAACACACTTCCTCAGCTTTAGATTGACTGGGGACTTGAAAGAATAGAGCTGTTACTACTGTATAATAACATCCTACCAAGTCCCACCATGTGGATATGTGACTACGTCCCAAATGGCACCCTATTCTCTATACAGTGCACGGCTTTTGACAAGAGCCTACAGCAGTAGTCGTGCACGATGTAGGGAATAGGGTGCGATAAACTCCACAGCCCTTCTCCTTACCTTGACAACTATGTTGGGAATGATCCACCCTGCCTGTCAGATCTAAATATAACTCCCGGAACGAGCAGAGCCAGACAATATGCTAAACATTTCCTCCTGCTGAGGAACTCATTCTCTCTCTCTCTCTCTCTTTCCTCCATCTTTATCTACCTTTATCGCTCTCTTTCCTCCATCTTTATCTACCTTTATCGCTCTCTTTCCTCCATCTTTATCTACCTTTATCGCTCTCTTTCCTCCATCTTCATCTACCTTTATCGCTCTCTTTCCTCCATCTTCATCTACCTTTATCGCTCTCTTTCCTCCATCTTTATCTACCTTTATCGCTCTCTTTCCTCCATCTTTATCTACCTTTATCGCTCTCTTTCCTCCATCTTTATCTACCTTTATCGCTCTCTTTCCTCCATCTTTATCTACCTTTATCGCTCTCTTTCCTCCATCTTTATCTACCTTTATCGCTCTCTTTCCTCCATCTTTATCTCTTTATCGCTCTCTTTCCTCCATCTTTATCTACCTTTATCGCTCTCTTTCCTCCATCTTTATCTACCTTTATCGCTCTCTTTCCTCCATCTTTATCTACCTTTATCGCTCTCTTTCCTCCATCTTTATCTACCTTTATCGCTCTCTTTCCTCCATCTTCATCTACCTTTATCGCTCTCTTTCCTCCATCTTTATCTACCTTTATCGCTCTCTTTCCTCCATCTTTATCTACCTTTATCGCTCTCTTTCCTCCATCTTCATCTACCTTTGTCGCTCTCTTTCCTCCATCTTCATCTATCTTTATCGCTCTCTTTCCTCCATCTTTATCTACCTTTATCGCTCTCTTTCCTCCATCTTTATCTACCTTAATCGCTCTCTTTCCTCCATCTTTATCTACCTTTATCGCTCTCTTTCCTCCATCTTTATCTACTTTAATCGCTCTCTTTCCTCCATCTTTATCTACCTTTATCGCTCTCTTTCCTCCATCTTCATCTATCTTTATCGCTCTCTTTCCTCCATCTTTACCTACCTTTATCGCTCTCTTTCCTCCATCTTTATCTACCTTTATCGCTCTCTTTCCTCCATCTTCATCTATCTTTATCGCTCTCTTTCCTCCATCTTTATCTACCTTTATCGCTCTCTTTCCCTCTTTTCTTTTTGACAACTCGCTGGTCCACTACCTCTCTCCTCCTTTCCGTTCCGCTCCCTCATCCATCTTTCTCAGAGTACTTCTTCCTTGCCCAAGGCCAGGTGAGGTGTTGATTTCTAGCAGTGGAGGCCAGCCCAGCTGAATGCCACTGCCACCGGTCCAGACTACACACTAATCCTCAACTTCCTGTCCACTGGAACACCTCCTGTGAGAGAACAGTCCAAGTCTGCTTTCAAAATGGCTCCCTATGTAGTGCACTACTTCTGTATTTGTCTCACTTGCTGTGTTCTACTCTCTCTCTCTCTCTCTCTCTCCCCTCACTCTCTCCAGCCCACAGCTGTTCCATAGAAAGGCTATTGAGTGAGTAGTGGGGCCTGAAGTCTAAACAACACTTCACAGTCCACGGTCTGTTTCATCTAACTCTCATTCCCCTCTTTTAACTGTCAGAGGAGTGCCAGACATAATAAAAGAAGAGAAAGTGAGCGAGTGAAAAGAGAGAGAGAGAGAAACAGCATACAGTACACCTTCAGAATGTATTCACACCCTTTGACTTCATCCACTTTGTGTTACAGCCTGAATTCAAAACGGAATATATAAATATACTTTTCCTCTCAGCCACCTACACACAAAACCCCAATAATGACAAAGTGAAAACATGTTTTCAGAAACTTTAGCAAATTTACTGACAACGAAATACAGAAATATCTCATTTACAATAGTATTCACACTCCTGAGTCAATACTATGTAGAAGCACCTTTGGCAGTGATTACAGCTGTGAGTCTTTCTGGGTAAGCCTTTAAGAGCTTTCCATACATGGATTGTGCTACCATATTTGCCCATTATTCTTTTCAAAATTCTTCAAGCTCTGTCAAATTGATTGTCGATCATTGCTAGACAAACATTTCCAGGTCTTGCTATAGATTTAAGTAGATTTATCCAATTAATCTATAGATTTATCCAATTTGTGGGAGGGGCTTCAGGAAACATGGGATGAAATCTCTTCAGATAACCTCAACAAATTGACAACTAGAATGCCAACGGTCTGCAAGGCTGTAATTGCGGCAAATGGAGGATTCTTTGATGAAAGCAAAGTTTGAAGGACAGGAATTATTATTTCAATTAAAAAGCATTATTTGTAACCTTGTCAACATCTTGACTATACTTCCTATTCATTTTGCAACTCATTTCATGTACAGTGGCAAGAACAATTATGTGAACCCTTTGGAATTACCTGGATTTCTGCATAAATTAGTCATAAAATTTGTTCTGATCTTCATCTTCACAATAGACAAACACAGTGTGTTTAAACTAATAACACACAAATTATTGTATTTTTATTATGTATATTGAATATATAATTTAAACATTCACAGTGTAGGTTGGGAAAAGTATGTGAACCCATGACTTTTCCAAAAGTTAATTGAGTCAGGAGTCAGCTAACCTGGAGTCCAATCAATGAGATAGTGGAGATGTTGGTTAGAGCTGCCCTGCCTTCACAAGAAGCATTGCCTGATGTGAACCATGCCTCGAACAAAAGAGCTCCCAGAAGACCTAAGATTAAGAATGGTTGACTTGCATGAAGCTGGAAAAGGTTACAAAAGTATCTCTAAAATCCTTGATGTTCATCAGTCCACAGTAAAACAAATTGTCTATAAATGGAGAAAGTTCAGCACTGTTGCTACTCTCCCTAGGAGTGGCCATCCAGCAAAGATGACTGCAAGAGCACAGCGCAGAATGCTTGATGAGGTTAAGAAGAATGCTAGTGTCAGCTAAAGACTTACAGAACTCTCTGGAACATGCTAACATGTTTGTTGAGGGCTGATAGTTGTCACCCACTTCCCTTGAAAAATAGTTTGCCCTACAGCCAGTTCTGTCGAATCAAAAGAATTTGCAAAAAACAATCAGATTTCGACAGAAATATGGCTGAGACGCAAAGAAAGTTCAAGGAGAGGGGCTACAAAAATGATCAGATTATTATTGCCATTGAGAAAATTCAAAACAAAACGAGACATGACCTTTTTCAAGGTCAGTCTCGCAAAAAGACGCATTCTTGTGTTCTAACTAACCGCTATTCAAACAAATTAAGGGAATTGTTCACAAACATTGGCACATCCTAAAATCATGATTACAGACACCTGTGTCTTTTGACACTATATAAACGAGTAATCCCGCAGTGTTTGTGATTATACCCTGATGAAGACAGCTTGGCTGTCGAAACGTTGGTAATTCAATTTTTGCATCTGAGCTCCTAGAGTGTGCGGCTCTCTTTAATTCTTATTTTCAAGTTTTCTACTCCACTAACCAGCACCTCTCCTAAATAGGTGTGCGTTTCTTTTTCTTCTAGATCGTTCATGGGAGGACACCACGGAAGAAGCCACTGCTGAAGTTCGCAAAAGTGCACCTGGGTGTTCCACAGCGCTTCTGGCAAAATATTCTGTGGACAGATGAAACTAAAGTTGAGATGTTTGGAAGGAACACAACACTACGTGTGGAGAAACAAAAGGCACAGCACACCAACTTCAAAACCTCATCCCAACTGTAAAGTTTGGTGGAGGGAGCATCATGGTTTGGGGCTGCTTTGCTACCTCAGGCCCTGGACAGCTAGCGATCATCGACGGAAAAATTAATTCCCAAGTCTATCAAAACATCTTGCAGGAGAATGTTAAGCTGTCTGCCAATTGAAGCTTAACCGAAGTTGGGTGATGCAACAGGACAATGGCCCAAAACACAGAAGTAAATCAACAACAGAATGGCTTCAACAGAAGAAAATATGCACCTTCTGGAGTGGCCCAGTCAGAGTCCTGACCTCAACCCAATGCTGTGACATGACTTCGAGAGCATTTCACACCAGACATCCTAAGAATATTGCTGAACTGAAACAGTTTTGTAAAGATGAATGGTCCAAAATTCCTCCTGCCATTTGTGAAGGTCTGATCTTCAACTACAGAAAACTTTTGTTTGAGGTTATTGCTGCCAAAGGAGGGTCAACCAGTTATTAAATCCAAGGGTTCACATACTTTTCCCACCCTAGACTGTAAATGCTTACACGGTGTGTTCAGTAAAGACGTAATGAAAACGTATAATTGTTTGTGTGTTATTAGTTTAACTAGACTGTGTTTGTCAATTGTTGTGACCTAGATGGAGATCAGATTACATTTCATGACCCATTTCTGCAGCAATCCAGGTAATTCCAAAGGGTTCAAATACTTTTTCTTGCCACTGTATGTTTTCATGGAAAACAAGGACATTTCTAAGTGACCCTAACATTTGAACGGTAGTGTAAGTTAAAACTAACTCGGCTCTCGGAAACATTCACTCTTTTCTTGGTTAGCAACTCCAGTGTAGATTTAGCCTTGTGTTTTAGGTTATTGTCCTGCTGAAAGGTGAATTCATCTCCCAGTGTCTGGTATAAAGCAGACTGAACCAAGTTTCCTCTAGGATTTTGCCTGTGCTTAGCTCCATTTAATTTATTTTTGTATCCTGAAAAACTCCCAAGTCCTGAACTATTAAAAGCATACCCATAACATGATCCAGCCACCACCATGCTTGAAAATATGGAGAGTGGTACTCAGTGATGTGGTGTATTGGATTTGACCCAAACATAACACTTTGTATTCAAGACCAAGTTAATTGCTTTGCCACATTTTTTGCAGTGTTACTTTAGTGCCTTGTTGCAAACAGGATGCATATTTTGAAATGTTTTTATTCTGCACAGCCTTCCTTCTTTTTACTCTGTCAATTAGGTTAGTATTGTGGAGTAACTACATTGTTGATCCACCCTCAGTTTGCTCCCATCACGGCCATTAAACTCTCTGTAACCATTGGCCTCATGGTGAAATCCCTGAGCACATTCTTTCCTCTCCGGTAACTTTTAGGATCTTTGTAGTGACTGGGTGTATTGATACACCATCCAAAGTGTAATTAATAACTTCACCGTGCTCAAAGGGATAGTCAATGTCTGCTTTAAGTTTTCGGGTTTTGGACATTACTATTACCACTTCCAAACTGAGACCCAAGAGACCGGGTGACACAGCACAGACATAGAAGCCTTGACCAATGGGCAATCATCGTCGTGGCAACCGCTGGCAGCCATCGCTCTGTTGACCACTGTGGTCCCTCGCCCTATCCTGTCTGAGTCCCAAATGGCACCCTCTCTCTATATAGTGCATTACTTTTGACCAGACCTCTATGGGAATCCCTATAGGGCCCTGATCAAAAGTAGTGCACTACATAGGGAGTCGGGTGCTATTTGGGACGTAACTTAACTCTCTCTCCCACGGCAGGGTCGGTGAACCTGGCTGCCATGGTGACCCAAGGGCACACAGATGCAAAGAAGGTTCTACACTAACGAGCTATCAGCCGCGACCTGGAAGCGACAGAGGAAAAACTGACTGAGGCCGTTCAGCTGGCCCTCCCTCCCTCTCTCCATTCTTCAAACACCCACACATAGAAATACAAGACATTTCTCTCCTTCTCTCTGTTCTCCCTTTTCCTTCATCTGCCTTTGTCTTTGGTCTCTCTCCATTTCTCCCCTCACCCTCTCTTTCTCAATCTGCTCCCCCCTCTCTTTTGCTCTGTCTCTCCCTCTGCCTTTCAGTTTTTTCTCTCTCCTAGGCCCGTCTAATAGAGAACAGTGTCTGGCTTGTAGAGTAGTGACCTGCTCCAGAATTACCTAATGTTTATAATTAATAAAAGCTATTGAGGAAACCACGGAACAGCTCTAAGACCATGGCGTGCAAACGTCATGCTACTCCACCCTTTTCCTGAAACACATTACACTTCTGTGTGTGTGTGTGTGTGTGTGTGTGTGTGTGTGTGTGTGTGTGTGTGTGTGTGTGTGTGTGTGTGTGTGTGTGTGTGTGTGTGTGTGTGTGTGTGTGTGTGTGTGTGTGTGTGTGTTGTTATTTTCCCAATTTGCAGTAACACTCTGACAAATAGCCATTGACGAACCAGAACCTCTAAAGGCTAAACCAGACACTTGGATTCTCTTCCAAAAGGTCAGTCTGTGCTTAACAAAAATTCTGTTGTGTTAAAGACAGAAGAGATTGTCCTAGAACACCATGTCCAACAAACAGTTTGAGTCTCATCAAGTTCACTTCCTTTCAGTCTTTCAGTGCGAGTGCATCCCAAATGGCACCCTGTTCCCTATATAGTGTGCTTCTGCTCAAAAGTAGTGCGCTCTAAGAGAGAATAGGGTGCCATTTGGGACTTATATAGAGGTTTGTATGACAAAGTTACCCCTGCCACAAACGTAAATGTTTAGAATGTCCCTCTCCTGCTAAATGGGTTTAACAGGGCAGAAAGATTAAGCCAGTGTCAAAATGTGTCTGCATCCGTCCGCAAAAGAAAAAAACTAAATGAATCTGAGTCACGATCATTTTATTTCAGGCTGCGTCTGTCTTTTATAAGAAGACATTCCAGTTACATTTTCCTCATAAAATATTATCCAACTGTTTCTGATTCTGTGGTGTGTTTTGTTGTGACCCAGGGCTTAGTTTCTGAATGGCACCCTATCCCTACATAGTGCACTACGTTTGACCAGAGCCCAATGGGAATCCCTTTGGGGCCTGGTCAAAAGTAGTGCACTATAACGAGAAGAGGGTGCCATTTGTGATGCAACCCGGAAAGCCTGGCAGGCCTACATGCACAGTTGACACTAACAACACACCCTGTTGTCAACAAGTCCCGTAAAACAACACAGAGGCACGGAGCTGACCTCTCTGGACAGATCTGGAAAATCTAGAACCCTTTTTATCATAACCAATCAAAACCACAGCACAGCCATCTTTATCATAACTGATCAAAACCACAGCACAGCCATCTTTATCATAACTGATCAAAACCACAGCACAGCCATCTTTATCATTTCAAAACCACAGCCCAGCCATCTTTATCATAACTGATCAAAACCACAGCCCAGCCATCTTTATCATAACTGATCAGCCATCTTTATCATAACTGATCAAAACCACCATCTTTATCAAACGGATCAAAACAGCACAGCCATCTTTATCATAACTGATCAAAACCACACAGCCATCTTTATCATAACGGATCAAAACCACAGCACAGCCATCTTTATCATAACATCAAAACCACAGCACAGCCATCTTTATCATAACTGATCAAAACCACAGCACAGCCATCTTTATCATAACTGATCAAAACCACAGCACAGCCATCTTTATCATAACTGATCAAAACCACAGCACAGCCATCTTTATCATAACTGATCAAAACCACAGCCCAGCCATCTTTATCATAACTGATCAAAACCACAGCACAGCCATCTTTATCATAACTGATCAAAACCACAGCCATCTTTATCATAACTGATCAAAACCACAGCCATCTTTATCATAACTGATCAAAACCACAGCACAGCCATCTTTATCATAACTGATCAAAACCACAGCACAGCCATCTTTATCATAACTGATCAAAACCACAGCACAGCCATCTTTATCATAACTGATCAAAACCACAGCCCAGCCATCTTTATCATAACTGATCAAAACCACAGCACAGCCATCTTTATCATAACTGATCAAAACCACAGCCCAGCCATCTTTATCATAACTGATCAAAACCACAGCCATCTTTATCATAACTGATCAAAACCACAGCACAGCCATCTTTATCATAACTGATCAAAACCACAGCCCAGCCATCTTTATCATAACTGATCAAAACCACAGCCCAGCCATCTTTATCATAACTGATCAAAACCACGCACAGCTGATCAAAATCATGGTAATCAAAACATGACTCTTCAAAATGAAGCTGACTCTCTGACAAGGGCCTAGTTTTGTTAAGAAGCCTTCTTTCAGCACTGGATGATCCATGTCTTGGGCACTCTCTGTGACTCTCTGTGAATCTCTGTGACTCTCTGTGACTCTCTGTGACTCTCTGTGACTCTCCATGACTCTGAATGTATCCCAAATTGCATCCCTATTCCTCATAAAGCGCACTTCTTTTGACCAGAGCCCTGGTCATCACCTGTCATTATAAAGGTACACATGCCACTGTGTATTATACACTATATTGTAAGGGCTGTATTTGCTGGTGTCTAACCCACCTCCCAGCTCTCAATGTGGGACAGGCACTCCTCTAGCGCCTTTACTTTCTCCAGTATAACACAGTATGATGGAGATCATGTTTAATAATGATTAGGATCATGTTTGAGATGATAATGTCTCACCTCCCATCCATCTAGATGGTTGGTAGAGCAAGGCTCCAGGATAGTGGGTTCAATTCCCGGACCACCCAAACGTAGAAAATGTACGCATCGCTTTGGATAAAAACGTCTGCTAAATGGCATATATTATATACCTGTATATTGTGTACTATATA
>NC_088239.1:22209740-22237240 GCF_036934945.1 Oncorhynchus masou masou | reverse complement strand
CTACATCTTGATGCCCTCTGATTGGCTGAGCTGGGAAAGAGTCTTCTTGATGCGTAGCGCAGTGAGGCGGGCGGCTCCGTTGGCATACCAGCATTCCCTCATGATCTTAGCCATTACCCGCAGAGCCTGGAGGAAAGAGAGAGAAAAAACGTCACTAAAGCAACGTGTTAGAACAGAGGTGTGTAGGAGTATTTATTATCATGACAATGATATTAGTAAACAGTGGTTTTGTATACCCAGAACAGAGAGAGGCAATATATCAGTGTGCATCACACACATAGGGAGAGTTCCCAGCCCACCCTCCTCACTGCACCCCGATCAAACACGGAGGAGCCAGTGCCTTGATTTACAAAACACTTTTTGTTTAAGGAGAAACATAAATAGCGCAAGAACATTTCCAAGAACATTTGAGGAATAGCAACTTTGCTTAACTATAGACTTTGCTTAAACTATAGACTTTGCTTAACTATAGAAAGTACAGGGGGAGAAAAAAATGGCAGTTAAGAAAACATGTCTTCTTTAAGAAGGTTTTGTGAACCTGGGCCCCTGGGCTCTTAACCACTTACTGATGTTTTTATCATTTCCACTGTTAGACTCGAGAGGCTTGGCTGTGGCCATTGGGTGTACAAGGTGACCCAATACCTACTTCAACAATAGCCCTGTTTTGCTCTCCTAAATTGAAAACCCTGGACCAATCTGATGCCCATTCTTCAAAAACTTGTTTCAAGGGATAGTTCGGGATTGTGGTAACGGTTCAAGATTGTGGCACGGAGCATACTAGGTGTACCCAAAGTCTTTGCGTGAAACTAGTTAGCATTTGCGTGCAAAATTACCTGCAACTTCCTGCATACTGGATGCAGAGACATAAAACCACAAGTTCATCCAACTCTAGGGAAGTAGGTTCATTGCCAAAATCCCCTTACCCTTAATTTCTTAAAAGGATAGTATGTTTTTTGGGGAGCTGGAATGAGACACTGAATGATTTTGTTGCCAGCCTTGTAAACAGCATCTGTTTTCTGGCCATAATTTGTCTACATCTCTCAGAAACCTGTCGAGGACATAATCTTGGAGATTTCCACCAGTGCTTATTAAGACAGAGTGCACTCGTTTGGATTAACGCTGACAAATACTCTTCAGGAAGCTTTCTGACAAGTAGACCTCACCGCCGCAACTGTTACGGTCTCTTAATACAACCCACGCCAGTGGCTATGTATACGCTCCAGTTGTGGGAGATGCCCGCAATTTGAATGGGCGTGTTTAACCACAGAGATCACGTAATTCTGTGTGTGGAACTGTTCGGTTATGATTACTCATTTTGGTCATGTCCTAGCACTGTACTAGCGACAACGTCAACAGTGAAACGCTTACATTTTGACTTACACAATGCATATTTGAATGACGGTAAAATATTTAGGATTGATAATTGTGCATTTAAAAATTGTGAAATGCATTCAATTTGTTTAATGCAAAAAAAATAAAAAATTTGGTGTACACATACCAATTGGTGTACGACGTGGAAATAAAAGACATCGAAAATCTACCAATACCCTATGGATAAGAGTAAGAGACAGGCTAGAGAGAAACACACTAGAAAAAAAAACTATTGTTTCAGAAGCTGTGACATTACCCAAGTTCACATGTTGAGACCCTGGGACATTCAATACAGTTGGGACTCATCGAAAGATCCCCACTGATCTAAGAGTCTAGACTTTCCCTATTCAGTTCCAAATATTTTGCTTCCCTATTCAGTAATAGTATTAGTGATAGCCTGGTTGTGGGAGAAGTCTGGCACAGTAGTAGCAGAGCAGCAGCAGCCCACCACGGTCCCTCACCTCCCCCACAATCTGCTGCAGTGTGTTGACAAACATAGATTACACTGACTCACATCCAGCAGGGCCTTTTCAGCAGCTAGTCTCCACGCTGGCTACTGCTTTAAGAAGCATTCACAGCACTCTCTGTTTTGTATGCCTGAATGGACTCAAGGCCAGAACACGGCATAATCCTGACACCTAGAAATGACTAAGTGTGCATCTGACTGGAACGGTACCCTATTACCTACATAGTGGACTACTTTTGATATAGTGCACTACTTTGGACCAGGGGGGTCTGGTCTGGCCCAAATCTGTATCGACCAGACTTTTCATACCCAACGTGTGGTTCTGATGAAACAGATGGACTGGCTAAGAGGATTCTTCTCCAGTGGGAAACAGGAGAGGGGTGAGTCATGTGAGAAGAACGCACAGGGGAGATGTTATCTGGAGAGTTCACAAGGCCACCGTGGGGCTGTGGGCTGGAAACCACAGGAACGCCCCAGTGACTAGCGGATAGCTAGCTAAAGAGCACAGAGGGATGTGTGTGTGTGCACTTTACTGCACGTACGCACACATGTAGTATGCAAACCGAATACACACACACACACTGTGTGCAAACTGACTAGACACACACACACACACCTCCCTGAAACCATAGCTTGTGGTGAGACAGAGCGGTTTTTCAGGGTCATGCTGTCAGACACAAAACAAGGCCGGGAAGGCTCTCCACATGTCACGCTCTGCCTGACTCAGAGAAAACAAAGAGTCTCTCACTAAATACCAAAACTACCCAAGCAGCCCTGACCACCTGTATGAACATAAGCAGCGGTTTGGTCTGTCTGCAAAGGAAGTCCTCTGAGAAGTCATTACGAGGGTAATCTGTACCTCACCATAAACTACACCACTGTCTGTTTGGAGAGGGTGCCACAAGGTGGTCCCCTCACTATTCTCTGCTCTATCCTACCAGACAGTCCTCCTCCTACTGGTCGTATTGTTGTTGGCAGGGTGTGGCTGACTCACCGTGGCGGTGCAACACGCCAGTCTCAACAAAAGGCATCTGTGTTTACGGCCTGACCTGGGAACGAGTGGCGGCCACTGAGGCGCCATCTGCCCATTGGCACATTAAACCACTGCCCCCTCAGCCGTAGCTAGCCTCAATTAAAACCCGGGAGAGAAGAGGAGAATGACTTACCTCTGGCTGTATATTTCAATTTTGGGGTGGTTTATGCTAGGCCTATGCTAAACTGAGATTCTCCAATGAAAGCGTTTCTCAGTCCGAGGTTTGCCTTAATCTGTTTCTGGGAAACTAGACCTGTATGTCTTGACATGTTGTGTTAGTTGTACTGTACGTGTGGTCAATTGGTACTGGCATGCTACATTGCTTAGTATTTGTGTTGCCATAGGTTGCATGTATGTATTCATCTTAATTATATGGAGACAACTTAGCAAACAACTTGTCTGGCCAAGGCAGAAATATAGAATATAGCTTAATGTCTATACCCATTAGACTATTATTTTGGTATCAGGGACATCTTTCTCTCCGGTTGATCGATCATTGTCTTGTCACTGTGTTGTGTTGAATGGCAGGTGCAGCACAGTTACAACAGCTTGGCAGCCATAAAGGCATGGCCGTAGTGGCCAGATTAGATTACAAGATTGTATTACTTTGGATTGGCTCTAATCTAATTGTTCGGTTTTACAGGCAATAAACAGGAACACCAATAAACAGAGAGGATGAAGGAAAGAGCAAAAGAGGGGGAAAAAAGGAGCCTTGTAAACAGAGTGTGATGCCATGAAGGAGGGAAACCTGAGACAGAGGGGAGAAACGCAGGACACTTTCTTCCCCTCAGGGTGGATGGTTACTCTCTGAGGGAGGGACTGTGGTGCTACTGAGGAGAGAGGGAAACAATAGCTTGTGAGACCAGTCTTATTGAGATCGATAGACGCATGGGAGACTTTCAGGTTTATGGGCTGTGATCGTTCTTGGTTTAAACGCATCATGTCATGTGGATTTTCAGTTGATGAAATTGGCTAGTTATTATGGCTGCAAAGAGAAGACACTACACATTTCTTAAGGTGAGCCGTACCTCAGAACTTGGAATGTGAACGATTTAAAAACCAAAGCAATAAAAAGAAAAGCATTTTAATGGTATGAAGGTCCTGTGTGTGTGTGTGTATGTGTATGTGTGTGTGTGTGTGTGTGTGTGTGTGTGTGATGTACCTCACAGCTCTGCCAACGGTTTGGAATGTTGGGCCGTAGCTTCTGCTCACACACCACCCTCCTCATCTCCTCTACAGAAGGGTCTGACTGCACCAGGTCATGGTATGGCAGCTGGTAGTCTTCAACGATGCCTGACGCAAATCACGTCAGACGCGTTAAAATACATCACAAACCGCTGACGGTACTTACAATACAACAAATGTTTATTATCCCTTGAGGGAAATGTGTTTGTCCTCCGCACAGTATATATCATAAACATCCCAGAGGAAGTAGCTCATGTACTTAAAAAGGAAATGTATGTGATTTGTATATATAGTGATAATCCAACAGAACCAGAGAATTAGTTCATGAACTAATAAACTTGCTATGCGCCATCAGATTACTCACCAACTGTTGATATCGGGTGCGCAACAGAGTGAATTAATAACGGAGGATCAACAGGGGGACCAACGCACGTACCTGCTAGAGAGCATCTACTGGCTATCTCCCAGAAAACCAAGCCCATGGCGTAGATATCTGCCCTCTTAAATGACTCAAAATGCTTCATGTTTATCGAGTCGTCCAGCACCTCTGGTGCCATATACCTGGAGAGAGAGAGAAAGAGAGAGAGAGAGAGAGCGAGACGGCAAGGCTGGTTAGATACTACAGTAGACTGACCACGCGCACACACACACACACGTTACGTCTTATGCAGCATTCAATTCACAAGTCTAATTCAAAACCTTCCACATCGAGCAAAAATGTCTTCAATTGAATTCCGTGAGCTGGAGTTTCATAATGACAATAAAAAAAACATCAAAAGGTTTGGTGTCAATACACCTACAAACACCCCGTGCAATTGTGAGCGTTTCAGAAATGCTCATATCACAGAGCAGTTAGAAGTGAATCAATATTTGCCCAACACACTCAGAGCAATAAAAGACAATCAATCATTCCTCTGATTTTAATTTAAAAGAATTCAAACAAAAAACTGATTCTATCCTCTGCTCGGCCGCCAGGCGTGTTTTCCAAACACAGCTTCTCAGAGAGATATGAAACATTGTCCCCCTCGGCATTTGTAGATGAACAACATTCTTGATAACAAGCAAATCTGGTTGGAAGTTTCTGGCACAGATGGACAATCAGTTTCCCCTCCTCCAGATTCTCACCTGCACCATAAGACCTCAAACACAAAACTGACAGATCAGTGTTTGGGTCAATCTCTCTAATACTGTCGTTAGAGAGAGTACATTTTGTTCCTGAAGAAGGAATCCCAGATTGCCAGCTGGAGATGAGAGCGAATGTTTTGGGAAGGGGGCTCCCCTCCCCTCTGGAAAGTTGGGAGCCACCGGAAGGGTGTTAGCGCTGCGGCGCTGGGCCTAATCTCCTTCCCCAGTCCCAGAGCCGTGAGCCTCACTAAGCCCCACAGATTCCAGGGGGCCAGCTGAACAGACAGACAGACACAGAACCAGCCAGGACCACAACACAACCACCCACCCCAAAGAGAAAGGGGGTCTCCCGCGCTACGCCAGAAAGGTAGAAAAACTCTTGACATTGTCTACCAGCGCCAATGTGTCAGTGCACTAATTAATGCAGCTCCACCACCTACTGGCAATGACCATAGTAAACTGTGGTAATGCCATCGACCCCCCCACCCCATCTATGATTCAGTATTGGTTCTGCAGCATTGATCCCCCCCCTCACGCCCAGTCCCCATTCCTCAGCCCCAGGGCAATGCTACATGAAACATGAGTGCGGGGGGAGGAAAGACAGGGGACATGTTTCTAGCAGGGCTTCACAAGTAGGACATATTTTTTTACTCGTCCAAAAGTCAATTGTCAAAAAAAGAAAAAAAAAAAAATAGGTCTGCAACACCATTTTTACATCATCGCACGATGCAAGGAACCACCTTACAAAATAAAATGCTGTACTATCTTTTTCACCACAGAGAATCAGATGAAAATGTAGGCTACACCTATCGGCTTCTTTGCCTATTCAAGTCTGCTTCAAAATACAACATTGCCCCTTTAAGGCTCTGTTGGAGGATGGTTGGTTACCCTTGGTAGCCTATAAAATATTACAATTACAACCAAATACTAAAATAATTCTCTCCAGGCCTCGAAAATTAAGGGTATCCCGAAAAAAAAAGAAAAAAAATGTCTACAGTTCAAAACAGACCCTGGGACAGTTCTGGGATGAACCACTGCATAGAATGTATATATATTTTTAAAGCAGAGGCTGATAAAAAAAAGCAAAACGGTCTGTTCTGTTTTAATTTAACCTTTATTTTACTAGGCAAGTCAGTTAAGAACAAATTCTTATTTTCAATGACGGCCTAGGAACAGTGGGTTAACTGCCTGGTCAGGGGCAGAACGACAGATTTGTACCTTGTCAGCTCGGGGATTCGAACTTGCAACCCTTCGATTACTAGTCCAACGCTTAAAATGTTGATAAAGTTTATTTATTCATATTATAAACTCAACAATGCACATATGGCTGCATGAACGTTCCAAAATACAATCACCGGGAAAATGGCACACGCTAGCGGTTTCATGTGACAGATATTAAAATATATTTTAGAAATTAAGAAAGAGGGGAGATCTAAAGATGAATCAGCATGGGTTACTAAAAGGACTAGGATTGTGCCTTTGGCTGCTGGACAATAAAATAACATTGATTTAAAAACCAAGAAAACATGAGAAAAATGCTGGTTTCAATGGCATATTATGAGTCTTTAAAATAATTCCCTCAACATTTCTATGGTTGTATTTTGGCCTGGCTACTTTGAAACAAGACATGGTTTCATAAAACATCACTGTTGCTGCTGCAGTGAGGTAGAGACGGCGCATTTGTATGGGCAGCATGTTTCCATGTAATTACTCACGCCGTGTGCTCCTCCTCTCCTTTCCTCCTTCCCTCGCAGCTGCCCTCCCTCCCTACCTGCTACCGATTTCACTGCACCTTCACCTATTACGGCGTGTAGTAGTTGTTGGAGCTGGGAGTCGGGGTGATGGCTCCAGTCACTATGAATGACGACTCGAAAGAGGCCGCCCCTGGGGACTCCAGTTACCTTTGAGTTTCACACACTGTGGTTGGGGGCTTGGCAGCACTCTGGAGCCAGAATGGACGAACAGTTTACAAGGCACCTCCACCTCCCACCACATCATTACAACCAATGACAGCTCGTGGAGCCAGAATGGCCGCCAAAGGGCTCCTGTTACCTTTTGATTCCCGTTCCAACGTCGAGGGGGGAGTAGTTTGAAGTCCCCACTAACCACATCAAAGAGCCGGGATGGCGACTCAGTCATATCATATTGTCAGCCCAAATAACAGGCATAAGAGGGCAGCGGAGCCCAAATGGAGAGTCCAGTTACCTTTTGGTTCCTACTCTGTGGTTGGGGGCGATGTCGATGGTGTCAGTGGCGGAGTCGTGGCGCACGGCCAGGCCCAGGTCAGCGATGCAGCACGTCCCGCTCTTCTTCACCAGGATGTTCTTAGATTTCAGGTCCCTGTGGGCGATGGCCGGCTTCCCTGGAATTGGGGGAGGGGGGGTGGAAGAAGAGAGAAAGAAGAGTGGGAGAGGGGAAGAGAGGAAGGAAGAAGAAAGAGTGGGAAAGAGTAAAAAAAAGAGATGAGAGTGGGAGAAGAGAGGGTGGGAATAGGAGAGAAAGGGAGAGAGAGCGACAGAGGGGACAAAAAAAGAGAGAGAAATTAGATTGAGAGCTCACTGATGCAAAGGTCGGACAGTGAGGGGAGAAAAAATGAAAAAACAAAGACTGCCTGTCCCCGCTGGTGCCTACATGACTGTATTTGACATAGGAGTGGAGAGAATGGGGGTGCATCTCAATAGTCTAAGTGGTCTCCGATCTGAAAAAAACTGGACAGCTGAAAACACACTCTTTGCATTTGCATATCCTGCATCTTCAGATAGAAAATAAAAGACTCAAAGGTCCTGCATATGGTACAGTTGAAATCGGAAGTTTACATACCAACCTAAGTGTGTCATTGCAACTTGTTTTTCAACCACTCCACAAATTTCTTGTTAACAAACTATAGTTTCAGCAAGTTGGTTAGGACATCTAATTTGTACATGACAAGTAATTTTTCCAACAATTGTTTACAGAGATTATTACACTTATCATTCACTGTATCACAATTCCAGTGGGCAGAAGTTTACATTACACTTAGTTGACTGTGCCTTAAAACAGCTTGGAAAATTCCAGAAAATGTCGTCATGGCTTTAGAACCTTCTGATAAATGATGTCAATTAGTCTGAGTCAATTGGAGGTGTACCTACTAATTGAGTGTATGTACACTTCTGACCCACTGGGAATGCAAAAAAAAAAAGCTGAAATAAAATCACTCTACTATTATTCTGACATTTCACATTCGTAAAATAAAGCGCCAATCCTAACTGACCTAAAACGGGGATTTTTTTTTACTAGGATTAATTGTCAGGAACAGTATAAAATATATATATATATATATATAAAAAGAACGTTTAACTGTATTTGGCTACGGTGTATGTAAACTTCAGACTTCAACTGTATATATACACACACTACCAGTCAAAAGTTTTAGAACACCTACTCATTCACGGGTTTTTTTCTTTCTTTTTTTACTATTCTCTATATTGTAGAATAATAGTGAAGACATCAAAACTATGAAATAACACATACGGAATCATGTGATAAATGTGATGAATCAAAATATATTTTATATTGAGATTCTAGAAAGTAGCCACCCTTTGCCTTGACAGCTTTGCACTCTCTCAACCAGCTTCATGAGGTAGTCACCAGGAATGCATTTAAATTAACAGGTGTGTCTTCTTAAAAAGTACATTTGTGGAATTTCTTTCCTTTTTAATGTGTTTGAAACAAATTTGTTGTATTGTGACACGGTAGGGGTGGTATACAGAAGATAGCCCTATTTGGTAAAAGACCAAGTCCATATTATGGCAAGAGCAAGCACTATGATGAAACTGGCTCTCATGAGGACCGCTGCAGAGGACATGTTAATCAGAGTTACCAACCTCAAATTGCAGCCCAAATAAATGCTTCAGAGTTCAAGTAACAGACACATCTCAACATCAACTGTTCAGGAGATTGCATGAAATCAGGCCTTCATGGTCGAATTGCTGCAAAGAAACCACTACTAAAGCACACCGATAATAAGAAGACTTGCTTGGGCCAAGAAACATGAGCAATGGACATTAGACCGGTGGAAATGTGTCCTTTGGTTTGATGAGTCCAAATTTGAGATATCTTGTTCCAACCGCCGTGTTTTTGTGAGACGCTGTGTGGGTGAACGGATGATCTCTGCATGTGTATTTCCCACCGTAAAGCATTGAGGAGCAGGTGTTATGGTGTGGGGTGCTTTGCTGGTGACACTGTCAGTAATTTATTTAGAATTTTGGGACTATCGTTTGTTTTTCAACAGGTCAATGACCCAACACACCTCCAGGCTGTGTTAGGGCTATTTGACCAAGAAGGAGAGTGATGGAGTGCTGCATCAGATGACCTGGCCTCCACAATCACCCGACCTCAGCCCATTTGAGATGGTTTGGGATGGGTCGGACCGCAGAGTGAAGGAAAAACAGCCAAACAAGTGCTCAGCATATGTGGAAACTCCTTCAAGACTTTTCTCCAGGTGAAGCTGGTTGAGAGAATGCCAAGAGTGTGCAAAGCTGTCATCAAGGTAAAGGGTGGCTTTTTGAAGGATCTCAAATATAAAGTATTTTGATTTGTTTAACATGATTCCATATGTGTTATTTCATAGTTGATGTCTCCACTATTATTCTACAATGTAGAAAATAGTAAAATTAAAGAACACCCCTAGAATGATAGTCTGTGTGACCCAGAGAGGTAGACACAGGGGAAGAACAGGGAATAATAACTAGGTAGGTAGTGTGCAATCAGGAGATCAACTATAGAGGCCCGACAGGGATGATTTAACATCTATTTACAGATATAGAGTGGGGTTTCCCTACAGAGGAGAGTGGACCTGCTTGTCATCATAGTCAAACATCCAAGTTCCCCTTTCTACACCCATGATACAAACCTAATGTGTGACCATTATGATTAGAGTACAGATATACATATGAAGTATTGTATGCGTGTCATTTGGTGGCTGTTACACACAGTTCGTAACACATTACTATTCTACGTGAAGCCAAAAGGCAAATTTTCCGACTCCCATCTCTTGACAAAGAATAAAGTCCTCAGTCGCTGATTGGTGGGTGTTGCTGTCACCAGTCACTGATTGACTATGATTGGTCAACATAACTGTTACTCACCTTGTGTGCCAACGATCTCCATGTGGAGGTGGGCCAGGCCGCTGGCAGTGGACAGGGAAAGTTTGATCATGCCCTCCACGGTGACGGTGTAGCGGTTCAGGTAGTCAAACAAAGAGCCATGCTCATGGTAGTCTGATACCAGCCACAGCTGGGTCCATGTCCCATTATCTGGAAAGAGAAGGGGGTAACAGAAAGAGGGAGGGGAGAGGGATACATATACAGAGAGATAAAGTAGAGTAATATGAGTGAGAGAAAAACAAAAAGAAACAGACAGACCGAGAAATACCGAGTGACCGAGGGAGGGAAAGACAGAGCGAGAGAGAGACAGACAGACAGACAGACCGAGAGAGAGGGAGAGGTTAATGAACACAGTGAGTTGGTTCTCCTCAGAGCAATGTAATGTTACCTGCAGCTGGTCAGAGAGAGCACAGAGCAGCTGGACTGAGCACAACTACCGCACCGACTCTTAGAAACACACACACCTACCCCTGGCTCTCTAGCAGGGATTCTGCACTGAGATCACTAGACTGCATCCAAATATGCTGGAGTGAACCTTTATCATGATTATCAAACAAGCCCACACCAGCACGGTCTACCATATCCTAAACCCTAATAGAGGGGCATTACGAATCTTAAGGCCCGGCAAGTAAAAACAATAAAAAAGCACCCCGAAAAAAGTGGTTCTACTCTTTAGAGGTGAGCTGTGATTGGTCGTACCTTTGTTGTCGGCAGCGATGAAGCCCAGGATGTTCTCGTGACGCAGCATGACTGTCTGGTAGATCTCAGCCTCGCGGAACCACGAGCGCTCCTCACGGGACGAGAATATCTTGACCGCCACCTCTTCGTCTCGCCACTTCCCCCGCCACACCTCGCCGAAGCGGCCCTTCCCGATGCTCTCCTGGAGTATGATGGTCCGGGCTATGGTCCTCTGAACCAGCAGGGGCAGACCTGGGAGGAAGAAGATGGTTTAGAAATGCGCTACAAGAAACAGGACTGGTCACTCGCTAGCAATGTACATACGTAACACCTGCTGCTTAAGAAGAAAGTAATCCAAAGGACGACATCATGAAAATGACCAGGAAATAACCTCAGTGTATAAAGTGATTGGCTAATTGTCTGTGCTGCGGCTTTTCGAACAATATTCAGCAAATGCATTTAAAAAAAAAAAATTAAAACCTTAAGCATATTGAAACTGAAACCGTCATTAACAGGCTAGAGTTGTGCTCCTGGGTAAATATATCTATCGCTCTCTTTAATTTCAACAGCTGGACCATCAGCTATTTACTGTGGGGCCTGCAGGGAGGGGTTGAGAAGTTGAAAGCCGCAGGTACTAGCAGCAGCAGAAATAGCCAGGCTGTAGAGGCCACGGAGGTCAGGGCCGTTAGAAGCCAAACCGAGCGTAGGTTGTGGTGGGCTAGCTAGATGTATGAGGAGAGAGGAGAGCAGGGAGGAGACAGATGGGGTCACTATCATCCTAGCAGGGTCTGATGTTCACGAGATGTGTGCCATGACATCCTGGAAAATATTATTTTAGTCGACATGCTGCATAAGTGGACTGAGTGCCTTGGTTTTTCCATGACTATAGTAGGCCCCTAAATCGTACTTTTGAAAGTCTTTCGTCTGTGCCGTACTCCTCATCCTTTTTGTCCGTGTGTACTTAATTCAGGCAGACTGTGGATTTATCCACCTGCTTCGACAAAGAGCAAAACATTAAGCTGGGTAATTTAAGATCCCATTCTGAAAATGAAAAATCCACTCTAAAAGCCGGAAAAAAGGAGCCACTGACAGGTACGTCAAATTCAGTTAGACTGTGGACTTAACTGGTCCTCCAGTTTTGATATCTTGCAGAAAGTACAAATCAACTTGGTCCTATAATGGAAAATCCTACAAATCATAACAAAAAATCTATTCACACTTTTGCACAAAAAGTCCCAAGAAGTTGATCCGGTATCAAATCCAGGTATCCTAGAGGTGTGGATCTCTCTGCCAGTCCTGATAGTGAGCTGTTAATTGCTGTTCGGAACAAGAAGACAAGGTTTCCGCGTGCCAGTTCTCTCACCACGTCCCTTGGCTGGCGTCTGGAGTTGAGAGCAGCTTTCCAGCCGCTCTGTGTTAGCGCCGCCCAGTCAATAGAGCCACGGGCCGCAGCGCTTCCATTACGCCACAGCTAAGGCTGAGCTCATCTGAGCTAGAGATGGACCGATAAGATAACGGCTGCCTTCACTACACACTCACTGAGGGCGGGAGTCACTTCTCCCTGGCTCAATCTCCCCATCTTCTCACAGCGGAGTGTCTCTAAGCACTGTTCTGTAGCCACACACACACACACACACACACACACACACACACACACACACACACTCAGTTATTCACACAGGCACACACTAACACCAAGACGCATGCTGGTAAGCTTGCGCACTGAACAGTTGCACGCTCATTCAATTGCACACACACAGCCAAACAAAAAAGCAACGCAACACGAGTGGCCACGTCGGAGCAGATAAGGCACACAACAAAAGGATCTATTAACACTAAAACAAACAAATACAGAAAAAAAATCTATTAAATAATATAACGAAACATGAGCAGTCCTGCATGAACAGAGACCCTCCCCAACACAGTCACAGACACACACACACACACACACACACACATCCCCACCCCCTCACCCCATGGCTACCTAACCCACCAGAGCCGGAGCCAGAGGTGGTCATGTCGTAGATGAGGTCTTGGAGAGTGGAGCCCACATTGAGGAAGGGATGGTTCATGGAGGGGTCCTCCTCGTTGGGTACGCGGTGGTGGACGCCCGCACGGCTGTGGCAGATGTAGAAGACCATCATCAGCACGAAGCACAGTACGCACACAGGCCCCGCGATGACCGCTGCCAGTGCCACAGGCCCCAGGGGAACCGGCTTCACCGTCGGCACTACGGGTAGAAGGGAAGAGAAGGGGTTAAAAGAGGAGCTAGATACAGCTGCTTTTCTTTTGACTGTGTTGGGTTTGGTTTTAGGCCTATCTCTGGTTGGACGTAGAGAAAAAGATGTCCACGGGCACAGAAATTCATTTAAAAAAAATTTAATAATGAGTATTTTGTCCACACTGAATAGGAGTTTGTTAATTCACTTTGGTAACTATCGACATTCTTTACAAATTGTTCCATCTAAATGAGTAACTATTTAAAAAAGGTCCAGTACAGCCAAAAACGTGATTTCTCTCTCTGTGTGTGTGTGTGTGTGTGTGTGTGTGTGTGTGTGTGTGTCTGTCTGTTATACGTTCAAAGGTTTGGGGTTGCTTCGAAATGTCCTTGTTTTTGAAAGGAAAGTAAAAAAAAATTGTCCATTAACATAAAATGGATCAGAAATACAGTGGACATTGTTAAGGTTGTAAATGACTATTGTAGCTGAAAACAACTTATTTTTAATGGAATATCTACCTACGTGTACAGAGGCCCATTATCAGCAAGCATCACTCCTGAGTTCCAATGGCACATTGTCTTAGCTAATACAAGATCATTTTAAAAGGCTAATTGATCATTAGAAAACCCTTTTGCAATTATGTTAGCACAGCAGAAAACAGTTGTCCTGGTTAAAGAAGCAATAAAACTGGCCTTCTTTAGACTAGTTGAGTAACTGGAGCATCAGCATTTGTGGGTTCGATTCTTCTGAAATACGTCAGTCTATTCTTGTTCTGAGAAATGAAGGCTACTCCATGTGTGAAATTGCCACGAAACTGAAGATCTGGTACAACGCGGTGTACTACTCCCTTCATAGAACAACACAAACTGGCTCTAACCAGAGTAGAAAGAGTGGGAGGCCCCGGTGTACAACTGAGCATGAGGACAAGTATTAGAGTGTCTAGTTTGAGAAACAGGCGCCTCACAATTCCTCAACTGGCAGCTTCATTAAATAGTACCCGCAGAACACCAGTCTCAACAGTGAAGAGGCAACTCCAGGATGCTGGCCTTCTAGGCAGAGTTGCAAAGAAAAAGCCATATCTCAGACTGGCCAATAAAAATAAAAGCCTAAGGTGGGAAAATTAACACAGACACTGGACAGAGGAACTCTGCCTAGAAGGTTAAAATCCCGGAGTCGCCTCTTCGCTGTTGACGTTGAGACTGGTGTTTTGCGAGTACTATTTAATTAAGCTGCCAGTTGAGGAATTGTGAGGTGTTTGTTTCTCAAACTAGACACTAACGTACTTGTCTTCTTTCTCAGTTGTGCACCGGGGCCTCCTCCTCTTGCTATTCTGGTTAGGGCCAGTTTGAGCTGTTATGTATAGGGAGTAGGACACAGCGGCTATCGGTTTCGGCCAAAAATGTGATATCGGTACATCACTAATGTTTATTCTTCACCATTTTAAATGCAAAAAAAATAACAGTATGGTACTTAATTGTTAAAAACGTCTGAATTGGACCTAAGAGAATTTCAAAACTGTGTGTGAAAAGGGTCCAGGATAGAGTAGGCAAATGGGCCTTTGGTTGACACGAAGTGAGCCAAATGCTGGATGTACACCCATTATTTAACCCAAGTGCTGGATTAGACATGTATGGATAACCCTATAAGAACATTTAAAACAGAATACCCACACACGTGTTCCCCAGCAACCTTTTCAAGAACATCTGACCACTTTACAGTCTTGACTATTTGGTCCTTTTCCTCAAAAAGCATTGAATATATGAAAGCGATGACAGAAGGAAGAGCATGGCTCATCATATGCCCGTGTCACCAATGTCTTCAAGTCACTGGTTAATAAGCTTTCATACGTCGATACAGTACATACAGTATAGTCACATGCCTATAGGATGAATCACTGGGGCTCAAGGCCCTAGCTATATCAATAGTGATGGAAGAGAAGCTGTTCTGGCCTGAGGGCCACAGTAAAATGTTGTTTTGACCACAATACTATCTGAAAAGGCTCCTACTGTGTTGGCCACTCAATCTCCTCTATTTCCTCTAATAGTTAGAAAACCAGCAACAAAAAAAGGGGGAGGGAGGGCAGAAAGTGCTCCTGCAATGACACACTGAGCGGTTAATTTTGTAAATGTCGCAGGGGAAGCTAGGAAAATAATCAAACGAAAAGGGTCAAGTGTGGGGTGCGCTGAAGTTGTGCATTAAAATCCTGGAGCAGAGCGTTCTCTGGTCCAAGGCTTTCGGCCAACACTTAAGGGCAGGGGTGGGCTTACTTTGTACGGCGACAGAATTGTTAAAGTTTGGAGAAAAATCTACCTTTTGCCAAAAACAGGGCCACGACACTGCGTGGGCAACCATCTGTTGCATATAAATGTTTTAATTCCTATATTAGAAAGCTATGCCAGAACGAAATGCTTAGTGTAGCAAGACGGGTATAGGTTAACCAAGGTCAATCCTTTAAAAACAGGGTTTTGGGTTGTTAAAATCCTCTCCTCTACCTACATGGCAATCTCAAGACAGTTATTTCTGTCATAATTCTATGATTTCTGTGCACAGTGGGCAGTCGTAATGATGTGTTTTATAACTGATGGGTAAGGCTATTTAGGATTGGCAAGGTAACAACATAATTAGGACTGAAGACTTTGCGTGTGTGTGTGTGTGTGTGTGTGTGTGTGTGTGTGTGTGTGTGTGTGTGTGACGCTCAGAGATTGGGTGATTCATTCAATGGTACAGACAGAGAAATCTGACAACTGTCGATAGGTACTTGGAACAGCCTCCTGTGCTTTCTCCTGCTAGAGCAAGATACGTCCCTGCTGTGTACTGAACGGGTACCAACGACCCTGCCGTTTCTACTTCGCAATGCTTGTCAGTGGCCAAGAACTTGACTTTTAGCCAATCAGAGAGCACAAACTTCCACGTGAGGGAGTAAAAAGAAGGGGGGGAGCACTTCCCCCGACATAATCCACCCCCTTTTCATTAGAATGGTTC
The DNA here is from genome assembly GCF_036934945.1 of Oncorhynchus masou masou. Classification (NCBI taxonomy): domain Eukaryota; kingdom Metazoa; phylum Chordata; class Actinopteri; order Salmoniformes; family Salmonidae; genus Oncorhynchus; species Oncorhynchus masou. The sequence continues at coordinate 22,221,037 of NC_088239.1, read as the reverse complement.
TAACAAAAACAATAAAGATGCAATAAAGAAGTCTTTACATATATATTTTACATCTACCTAAAGAGTTTTGTGCTTAAAGAAGGATTGTTTTGTTAGGTTCAGTTTAATAATGTGCAAGCTAGCTAACTGAGCCAGGAAGTTATACACATTTCATATGAAACAAATGAGGCACAATGCAAACACTAAATGTTTTGCCACGCCATCTAGCAAGATGAAGAAATAATTACATTCACTCTCCATTATCCCATAGTCAGGATGGTTGTTTAGCATCAAAACCAACATGTGTCGGAAGTATGGGGGAAAAGACAGAGTTGGCTTAGATTGCTGACAACATGTAAATAAAATGTAGTCTCCAATGTTTACTGAAAACAAAATATGCACTTGTCTTTCAAATACATTGTTACAGTCGATGATTAGCTAGCTACTGAACTTTTACCATATTAGCATAGATGCAACAGTTAAAACCAGACATGTTATCAAGAACAAGATAAAGTTAGCTGAAACGAGCCACCTACGATTCCCCACATGGCAGCTTTTAGTCATTGTTGCTAGCCATCTCACCATCCAAAATCACAACACAGACTTCTGCCATATTGAAGCGTGTGCATCATTTTCCTTATTACAAACCTGTAACAAAAATAAAAATTATAGAAGATCCATTTGTTAAACTATCCTTTAGTGAAGGGAGAACGTCCACAAGTATTATGGCAAACCAAACCTGTCAGTGAGGTGTTGTCACAGTAGTTTGTGTGTCATCAACCAATGCAAATATACACTGCTCAAAAAAAAACACTAAAATAACACATCCTAGATCTGAATGAATGAAATATTCATATTAAATACTTTTTTCTTTACATACAGTGCCTTGCGAAAGTATTCTGCCCCCTTGAACTTTGCGACCTTTTGCCACATTTCAGGCTTCAAACATAAAGATATAAAACTGTATTTTTTTGTAAAGAATCAACAAGTGGGACACAATCATGAAGTGGAACGACATTTATTGGATATTTCAAACTTTTTTAACAAATAAAAAACTGAAAAATTGGGCGTGCAAAATTATTCAGCCCCTTTACTTTCAGTGCAGCAAACTCTCTCCAGAAGTTCAGTGAGGATCTCTGAATGATCCAATGTTGACCTAAATGACTAATGATGATAAATACAATCCACCTGTGTGTAATCAAGTCTCCTTATAAATGCAACTGCACTGTGATAGTCTTAGAGGTCCGTTAAAAGCGCAGAGAGCATCATGAAGAACAAGGAACACACCAGGCAGGTCCGAAATACTGTTGTGAAGAAGTTTAAAGCCGGATTTGGATACAAAAAGATTTACCAAGCTTTAAACATCCCAAGGAGCACTGTGCAAGCGATAATATTGAAATGGAAGGAGTATCAGACCACTGCAAATCTACCAAGACCTGGCCGTCCCTCTAAACTTTCAACTCATACAAGAAGACTGATCAGAGATGCAGCCAAGAGGCCCATGATCACTCTGGATGAACTGCAGAGATCTACAGCTGAGGTGGGAGACTCTGTCCATAGGACAACAATCAGTCGTATATTGCACAAATCTGGCCTTTATGGAAGAGTGGCAAGAAGAAAGCCATTTCTTAAAGATATCCATAAAAAGTGTTGTTTAAAGTTTGCCACAAGCCACCTGGGAGACACACCAAACATGTGGAAGAAGGTGCCCTGGTCAGATGAAACCAAAATGGAACTTTTTGGCAACAATGGAAAATGTTATGTTTGGCGTAAAAGCAACACAGCTCATCACCCTGAACACAGCATACCCACTGTCAAACATGGTGGTGACAGCATCATGGTTTGGGCCTGCTTTTCTTCAGCAGGGACAGGGAAGATGGTTAAAATTGATGGGAAGATGGAAGGAGCCAAATACAGGACTATTCTGGAAGAAAACCTGATGGAGTCTGCAAAAGACCTGAGACTGGGACGGAGATTTGTCTTCCAACAAGACAATGATCCAAAACATAAAGCATAATCTACAATGGAATGGTTAAAAAAATAACATTTCCAGGTGTTAGAATGGCCAAGTCAAAGTCCAGACCTGAATCCAATCGAGAATCTGTGGAAAGAACTGAAAACTGCTGTTCACAAATGCTCTCCATCCAACCTCACTGAGCTCGAGCTGTTTTGCAAGGAGGAATGGGAAAAAATGTCAGTCTCTCGATGTGCAAAACTGGTAGAGACATACCCCAAGCGACTTACATACCCTAAGGGAACATTTTGACAATCACCGTATGGTTAGTGAGAAAGTCCCTATTGGAACTGTACGGTCCCTTACTAGACGTCCGAAAACATTTGTAAAATTCGGGGACGGCGTCGGGCCGAGCGGCAGGGCCAGACCTACCGGGAAGTCATCAAATGAACTTTGTCGGACATTCGGTTTTCGTTTAATAAAATAAACAAATTTTGGCCCATTTTTGCGCTATGCCGGAAGATCCCACAAGAGGGCATAAGCAATCATATTGCTATTGGACAAAACATCCCGAATCACGACGTGCCATATCTCGAAAACTGAAAATATTTCGAAGCCGAAACTTGGTGAGCGTAGGTTTGGCATAATGGGAAGATGGCCCCGAACAAGATGGCGTCTAGGCCTCAACGGTTTTTGAGTTATGGCCATATTTCTGGGATTAAAGGTCCAAAATGAAAATAGAGAAAAGATTTTTTCACTTCACGTCAAAGTCAAGGAGCCTCCGGTGTCAATAAAATAAAAAAAATCGGCCATTTATCTATCGTCATTTAAGAGAAATCGTACGATGACCAGATCGTAATGTTCAGATATAGGAGGTTTTTTTTTTCAACGGTTACAGATCCAGTTGCAGGGTGTTCATACGAATATCTTTAAAATGTGCTGCGGAGCTCTGCGACATTTCTGTGATTTTCTATGATTTTCTGAAATAACACACACTCACTAAACCCTCCGTAAATAACTCAACCGGAAGTGCCATAATTGGTGTCTCAGGGGCTGTTTGGAAGGGTTAAAAAAAATCAGATCTGTCCAAAACTTCATATGTGTGATTAGACAACACCCATGAACTGTAAATCAGTCATTTTTCCCAACAGATGTCAAAGAAAAGCTCTCACACACACACACACAGCAAGGATGGAGTGACAAAGCGTGGTGTTTAAAGACACAGAGAGCAGGCAATGGCATAAACATAATCCCAAGGCCGTGCCGATTCCAACGAGGTGCCCCGCTTGACCGTAGCTCGCTCGGTCTGAGCGCAGCGACCATGAGAAAAATAGGCCCACAATGAAATTTGATTTTGGGTGACAGCGGCGGAACCGTTAGGTTTAGAAGGACAATTCAAACACAGGACTGTTCCTAAGGTCCTCCCGATCTGTGCAAGCCTAACATTGACTGTGTGGCATTAACCTTTCACAGTTAAAAGAAGGTGTTTACATAAAAACAGTGTGCATTGACTTCTCTCCCCATAGGATTACATTGCCTGCTCCCCTAAATACAACCTGGGGTCTTTATGGGTTATGAATGCTGTATGAACCTGTCTTCTATGACATTCCATCAGACCACTATGAGGTCTACCTGTGTCGATTCTAAGCTTCCTGGAGCAACCGGAAGTGGTTAAATTGACCCAAAAGGTATTTGGATGTACATCACCTCGAAAGGTGGAAAGGCCTCTGCATTATTCAACCCTGTGTAGATCAGTCAATTCTCAACTTAAAGACTTAAAACTCAGGATTCCGTAGGTTTCTATGTCAGTCAAGACATGTGTGTATTTATAGCTTCCTGTGCCAACCGGAAGTGCCATAATTGGTGTCTCAGGAGCTGTTTGGAAGGGTTAAAAAAATCAGATCTGTCCAAAACTTCATATGTGTGATTAGACAACCCCATGAACTGTAAATCAGTCATTTTTCCCATAAAAATTCAAAGGAAAAATAAATCACACAGATCCACAACTTGGATGGAGGGACGTATTGGGGTGTGTAGAGACTGACAGTGCCTCCAATAGTTAGCTTTGTTCGAGCTAAAAAAGAACCGTCAGACCTAGAGTTCCGAAACTTTAGAATCCTGTTCTAGACCTCAGGTAGATAGTGCGTGGTGAGTTACGGCGCTCTAGGAGGTTCTCGGACCGAGAAACAGCGTCGAACATTTGCAATGACTTCAATTCATTTTGACCATTACGAAAATGGCGACATTTAGAAATGTCCCAGAGACACAAGACTAGGTGCATTGTGACCGTCTCGGCCCATAGAGACAGAACCCAACATCTCGGTCCGATAGCTCATTCAAGGACCCCGTAGCAAGGCATGGAAAAAGTGGATTTTCAGCACCAATTAGGCTTTTACTCGGACACCAAATGACCTATCGAGCCGAAACTCGGGATTCGGGGTCGCCTCACATAGGACTACACATAATGTCCGAACTGGCCCCGCAGCTAGAAAGTAACTATGTGTTTTATGGTTTTTTAATGTTTTGTACCGAAGGCCTTGTGAATTTTGGGCCAGCTCTGAAGTATGTTATACTTGGCTCCTAAATGAGTTGGGAAAAGTGGGTTTGGTGTCAGTTTGTATCAGTTTGGTGTCAGAATGATATCAAATTGACTGATGGACGGTGACTTGCAGGTGACTCTTGTCCATTAGCAATATGTTTAAGCGGTGAGGTACCATCACCAAAAGCGACATTCTGAAATCAACCCAAACGAGCGATGGAGAGGTACCAGTATCACTGCCCAGCCATCCCTATGGCATCGGGCCAGTCAATTTGGCATTCCTGCATGATTTTTATGGCATGACAAATTGGTGATGGTGAATGCCCAGTTAACCATATGGCAAATGCACAGTGACTTTGAAAGAGTGAGAAAACATTACCAAATGGACATTCTGAAATCAACCCTAATGAGCGATGGAGAGGTACCAGAATCACTGCCGAGCCATCCCGAGTTCATCGGGCCAGTCAATTTGGCATTCCTGCACGAATTTTCAGTGACTTTGCAAAAGTAAGGAACATTTGCAATATGTTTTAACAGTGAGGTACCATCACCAAAAGCGACATTCTGAAATCAACCCAAACGAGCGATGGAGAGGTACCAGTATCACTGCCCAGCCATCCCGAGGTCATCGGGCCAGTCAATTTGGCATTCCTGCATGATTTTTATAGCATGACAAATTGGTGATGGTGACTGCCCAGTTAACCATATGGCAAATGCACAGTGACTTTGCAAAAGTGAGAAAACATTACCAAATGGACATTCTGAAATCAACACAAACAATGGCATCACCATAGTGTCCAGACTGTGCCGAGTCCAACGAGGCGCCCCGCTTGACCGTAGCTCGCTCGGTCTGAGCGCAGCGACCATGAGAAAAATAGGCCCAATATGAAGCCTGCACCAGTACGTCATTTGATTTTGGGTGACAGCGGCGGAACCGTTAGGTTTAGAAAGACAATTCAACCACAGGAATGTTCCTAAGGTCCTCCTGATCTGTCCAAGCCTATCCTTGACCGTGTGACATTAACCCTTCACAGTCAAAAGAAGGTGTTTACATAAAAACTGTGTTCATTGACTTCTCTCCCCATAGGAATACATTGGCTGCTCCACTAAATACAACCTGGAGTCTATATGGGTTATGAATGCTGTATGAACCTGTCTTTGGTACCAGTCCATCAGGCCACTATAAGGTCTACCTGTGTCGATTCTAAGCTTCCTGGACCAACCGGAAGTGGTTCAAATCGCCCTAAAAGTGTATACCCATACACTGCCTGCAATTTGATGGACATAGTGCATTGAACCCCGTGTAAATCAGTCAGTTTTCATGGTAAAGACTTAAAACTCAGGATTCTCCAATGGAATACCCCAATGAGGATGTATGTTGAGTTACAGCTTCCTGTGCCAACCGGAAGTGCCATAATTGGTGTCTCATGGGCTGTTTGGAGGGGTTAAAAAATTCAGATCTTTCCAAAACTTCATATATATGATTAGGCAACCCCCATGAACTGTAAATCAGTCATTTTTCCCATAAAAATTCAAAGGAAAACTAAATCACACAGATACACAACATGGATGGAGGGACGTATCATTGGGGTGTGTAGAGACTGACAGTGCCTCCAATAGTTAGCTTTGAATGATATCAAATTGACTGATGGACGGTGACTTGCAGGTGACTCTTGTCCATTAGCAATATGTTTAAGCGGTGAGGTACCATCACCAAAAGCGACATTCTGAAATCAACCCTAACGAACGATGGAGAGGTACCAGTATCACTGCCCAGCCATCCCGAGGTCATCGGGCCAGTCAATTTGGCATTCCTGCATGATTTTTATAGCATGACAAATTGGTAATGGTGACTGCCCAGTTAACCATATGGCAAATGCACAGTGACTTTGAAAGAGTGAGAAAAATCACCAAATGGACATTCTGGAATCAACCCTAACGAGTGATGGAGAGGTACCAGAATCACTGCCAAGCCATCCCGAGTTCATCGGGCCAGTCAATTTGGCATTCCTGCACAAATTTTCAGTGACTTTGCAAAAGTGAGAAAACATTTGCAATATGTTTTAACAGTGAGGTACCATCACCAAAAGCGACATTCTGAAATCAACCCAAACGAGCGATGGAGAGGTACCAGAATCACTGCCAAGCCATCCCGAGTTCATCGGTTCAGTCAATTTGGCATTCCTGCATGATTTTTATAGCATGACAAATTGGTGATGGTGAATGCCCAGTTAACCATATGGCAAATGCACAGTGACTTTGCAAAAGTGAGAAAACATAAACAAATGGACATGATGAAATCAACACCACGAGTGATTGAAAGGAACAACAATCACTGCCCGGCCATCCCGAGTTCATCAGGCCAGTCAATTTTGCATTTCTGAAGGATTTTTGAGAATGTCAAATTTCTTATGACATTTGGCCCCCACAAAACATATGCCTTATGCACAAGCAAAAAAAAAAAACCATTATGATAATAAAATATGACTAAAGTATGTTGATACAGTTCTTATACGTGTGTAACTGACACAAAATTCGAATTTTTTTCGAAAAACGGTCCAGAAAGCACTTTTTTAGGGGTGTGTGAAGTTTATGAAATTTAATAATTTTTGACTTTTGACTTCCTATGAAATCATATTGCAGATGGACAAAACACATGCAATAATGCGCAAGTAAAAAAAAAAAAAAAATTATGATAATAAAATATGACTAAAGTATGTTGATACAGTTCTTATACGTGTGTAACTGACACAAAATTCGAAAAAAATTCAAAAAACGGTCCAGAAAGCACTTTTTTAGGGGTGTGTGAAGTTTATGAAATTTAATAATTTTTGACTTTTGACTTCTGACTTCCTATGAAATCATATTGCAGATGGACAAAACATATGCAATAATGCGCAAGTAAAAAAATTATGATAATAAAATTGGACAAAAGTATTTTCATACAGTTCTTATACATGTGTAATTGACAAAAAAAGCGAAAGAATTTCGAAAAACGGTCCAGAAAGCACTTTTTTAAGGGGTGATAAGTTTTTTTCAAAAAATCCATTTTTTCAAAATTTGGCTTTTGGATGTTGACTTGGAGTCCAATATCAATATGAAAAACCATGGTGGAGCGCAATCGCCACCTGTTGGATTTTTGAAGTGTTACAACTGGCAATAGCCATATGGCATTTGAAGTAAACTTTGCATGAATCAACGCCGCTTTGGGTGGTATTGGCCAATGTGTACATGGTTTGTCCTATGCCAATAATTTGCCATTCATTTTTGTCCACTACGGGGGTGAATTCCCTTACAGCTGTAATCGCAGCAAAAGGTGGCGCTACAAAGTATTAACTTTAGGGGGTTGAATAATTTTGCGCGCCCAATTTTTCAGTTTTTGATTTGTTAAAAAAAGTTTGAAATATCCAATAAATGTCGTTCCACTTCATGATTGTGTCCCACTTGTTGTTGATTCTTCACAAAAACAAATACAGTTTTATATCTTTATGTTTGAAGCCTGAAATGTGGCAAAAGGTCGCAAAGTTCAAGGGGGCCGAATACTTTCGCAAGGCACTGTAGTTGAGTGTGCTGACAACAAAATCACACAAAAATGATCAATGGAAATCAAATTTATCAACCCATGGAGGTCTGGATTTGGAGTCGCACTCAAAATTAAAGTGGAAAACCACACTACAGGCTGATCCAACTTTGATGTAATGTCCTTAAAACAGGGCAAAATGAGGCTCAGTAGTGCGTGTGGCCTCCACGTGCCTGTATGACCTCCCTACAACGCCTGGGCATGCTCCTGATGAGGTGGCGGATGGTCTCCTGAGGGATCTCCTCCCAGACGTGGACTAAAGCATCCGCCAACTCCTAGACAGTCTGTGGTGCAACGTGGCGTTGGTGGATGGAGCGAGACATGATGACCCAGATCTGCTCAATTGGATTCAGGTCTGGGGAACGGGCAGGCCAGTCCATAGCATCAATGCCTTCCTCTTGCAGGAACTGCTGACACACTCCAGCCACATGAGGTCGAGCATTGTCTTGCATTAGGAGGAACCTAGGGCCAACCGCACCAGCATATGGTCTCAAAAGGGGTCTGAGGATCTCATCTCGGTACCTAATGGCAGTCAAGCTACCTCTGGCGAGCACATGGAGGGCTGTATGGCCCCACAATGCCACCCCAAACCGGTCATGCTGGAGGATGTTGCAGGCTGCAGAACATTCTCCACAGCGTCTCCAGACTCTGTCACGTGCTCAGTGTGAACCTGCTTTCATCTGTGAAGAGCACAGGGCGCCAGTGGCGAATTTGCCAATCTTGGTGTTCTCTGGCAAATGCCAAACGTCCTGCACGGTGTTGGGCTGTAAGCACAACCCCCACATGTGTGAACATCGGGCCCTCATACCACCCTCATGGAGTCTGTTTCTGACCGTTTGAGCAGGCACATGCACATTTGTGGCCTGCTGGAGGTCATTTTGCAGGGCTCTGGCAGTGCTCCTCCTGCTCCTCCTTGCACAAAGGCAGAGGTAGCGGTCCTGCTGCTGGGTTGTTACCCTCCTACGGCCTCCTCCACGTCTCCTGATGTACTGGCCTTTCTCCTGGTAGCGCCTCCATGCTCTGGACACTACGCTGACAGACACAGCAAACCTTCTTGCCACAGCTCGCATTGATGTTCCATCCTGGATGAGCTGCCCTACCTGCGCCACTTGCGTGGGTTGTAGACTCCGTCTCATGCTACCACTAGAGTGAAAGCACCGCCAGCATTCAAAAGTGACCAAAACATCAGCCAGGAAGCATAGGAACTGAGAAGTGGTCTGTGGTCACCACCTGCAGAACCACTCATTTATTGGGGGTGTCTTGCTAATTGCCTATAATTTCCACCTGTTGTCTATTCCATTTGCACAACAGCATGTGAAATGGATTGTCAATCAGTGTTGCTTCCTAAGTGGACAGTTTGATTTCACAGAAGTGTGATTGACTTGGAGTTACATTGTGTTGTTTAAGCGTTCACTTTATTTTTTTGAGCAGTGTATTTTATCACGTTCCTCACACTACCTGGTGATCTAAAGTTTAAATCCAAAAATGTTTCAGTCATTCTTTTTAAAGAGATAGCTAACAGCAAGCACTCCGCAAGCACTCAACAAAAAACAGTGCAAGTCACCATAAAATATAATTTGTCAATTAGTTTAAGTATGCTCTCTAATTCTTTCTTTCTCTCGCTCTGAGGACCTGAGCCCTAGGACCATGCCTCATGACTATCTGGCATGATGACTCCTTGCGGTCCCCAGTCCAACTGGCCGTGCTGCTGCTCCAGTTTCAACTGTTCTGCCTGCGGCTATGGAATCCTGACCTGTTCACCGGACATGCTACCTGTCCCAGACCTATTATTTGAACATGCTGGTCATTTATGAACATCTTGGCCATGTTCTGTTATAATCTCCACCCGGCACAGCCAGAAGAGGACTGACCACCCCTCATAGCCTGGTTCCTCTAGGTTTCTTCCTAGGTTTTGGCCTTTCTAGGGAGTTTTTCCTAGCCAACGTGCTTCAACACCTGCACTGCTTGCCGTTTGGGGTTTTAGGCTGGGTTTCTGTACAGCACTTTGAGATATCAGCAGATGAAAGAAGGGCTATATAAATACATTTGATTTGAAAAGGCTGATGCTAACAAATTAGCAACAACATCCACGTTGAAGTTGAAAGCAGCTGCTGCAGCCGCCGTCGCCATTGTCACACTACTACAAAAGAAGCTAGCTACCGTTACTTGCATTAGTGTTGGAAAACTACCGCTTACTGATTATTTTCTCTTGCGCTCTCTTCAAGGTTTTATGGAAGACAACAACCTCTTAGGTGTATTGCCGCCATCTGTATTAGCTGCTTATCAGCCTCCTGTTCTGTAATATGAATTCATTAGCTCTTGCGCTCTCAGTAGTGAGGAGTCTAGTCACTTTAAAAAAAAGTCACACCCATTGCAAGTCAAAATGTGATAGTGGAATGAACCTGTCGCTCTAAAAATACAGTTGAATGGAATAGGCCTTCTGTCCAGCTTCTGAAGGCCTAGCCAAAGGCTGGCTGAGCTAGCTAGAGTTTTCTACCCAGAGACCAAAGAAAATCTAGCAACAAAATTAGCGCAGCTTGCTAGTAAGCTTACATTTGCGACAACAGGGACAATCCAAATAAGCTACAGCCACCTTGTGGACTGGAATATTTAAACCAGGGACGCAAACTGTAAATAATTGCGCCAGAGTGGATGGCTGACGTTTTACAGGTTCCTAACCAATTGCTCTATTTTGAGTAATTTACCCCCACATTTATGTAACTTATTTTGTACATAATGTTTCTGCTACCGTCTCTTATGACCGAAACAAGCTCCTGGATATCAGAACAGTGATTATTCATCTCGAACCGGACAAAATATGTTTTTCCTAAAACAAAGGATTTACTGCTGCTTCAGGACCAGGCTCAAATTCCCATAATTCACTTGAAGAACAGAGGGCAATACAGAGGCCGCAGATTCGGGTGCCTTGTGAGACTTTGTCAGCAAGTGGGTAATCCGCCTCTACCATCCATCCTATTGGCTAACGTGCAATCACTAGAGAATAAACCGTAAGAGCTCCATTCTAGACTATCCTACCAACGGGACATTAAAAAAACATAAGATCTTATGTTTCACCGAGTCGTGGCTGAACGACGCCATGGATAATATACAGTTTTCCATGCATCGGCACAAAAGAACAGCTACCCCCGGTAAGCCGAGGGGTGGTGATCTGTGTCTATTTGTCAATAACAGCTGGTGCGCGATCTCTAATATTAAATTAATCAAGGTTTTGCCGATGTACAAGT
>NC_088239.1:22202240-22204740 GCF_036934945.1 Oncorhynchus masou masou | reverse complement strand
GAAGTAAAGTCTTTCTTTGTGTAAGTTCCTGGGGGGGGGGGGGTGGATCTTAGCTATAAAGGATCCCATTTGCCATGATATTGGGACTCAACTTTTCATTAGAGATACTGAACTGTTCAAAGTAAAAATGCTATTGCAATGTGGAAGGGACTCAGAGAATTCATTGATAGACACTGAATTGATCTGAGAGTCACAGGGTTTGTGATAGAGCTCATATAACTAAAGATGGACTTTGATAACTAACTCTGACTTGTATGTGTGGTTTGCTCCCATGATTTGGTAAATAGAGGAAATTTCCACGACAGGCACTTCCTGTATGAAATTTCATCTTGGTTTCGCCTGTAGCATTAGTTCTGTGGCACTCACAGACAATATCTTTGCTGTTTTGGAAACGTCAGAGTGTTTTCTATCCAAAGCTGTCAATTATATGCATTGTCGAGCATATTTTCGTGACAAAATATCATGTTTAAAACGGGAACAGTTTTTATCCAAAAATTAAAAGAGCGCCCCCTATATCGAAGAAGTTAACTGCCTTGTTCAGGGGCAGAACGACATGTTTACCTTGTCAGCTCGGGGATTCGATCTGAGCAACCTTTCGGTTACTGCCCCAATGCTCTAACCACTAGGCTACCTGCCGTCCCCCATTAGCCTCTAATGCTAATAGCTAGCTAGATAATAAATGTACTGAGTAAGAGTAAATGTAGCAGGCTAATACAGCCTGATATTACCAGTGACGGTGTAGACCTAAATCAACATGTTGTTTGTCCAACAGTAATACATGATGTAGCTAAGAGAAAAACATTTGGCTACATTGAATGTCATAGGGTCCCCTAGGAAACACTTATGAACGCTTTTAGTTCCTACCCTTTCACAATAACTCCTCCCTGGCATTTTAATTTGTCGTCATCTCAAACACTGTATTCAAAGTACCCACTATTATATTCTAACTATAGAATTAGGTCATTCTATATCCATGATTCCAACAGTTTTGCTCTAATCCGCAAGTCAAATCAAAATTGCATTATTTGGTTAAAAATAAGTCCTATATTATTTGTCCATATCACGCAGCCCTACGTGGCAGTGTGGAAATTCTCAACTGGGCCGTGGTGTAAAGTAAAAATGCTTTCAAGTAAGAGTTAAATTGTTTTTTTGGGGGTCTGTACTTTACTACTTCTTTTTTTTACAACTTTTACTTCACTACATTACTACAGAAAATGCTGCACTTTTTACTCCATACATTTTTCCTGACACCTAAAATTACTCATTACATTTTGAATGCTTAGGACAGGAAAACGGTCCAACTCACACACTTGTCAAGAGAACATCCCTGGTCAACTACTGCCTCTGACATGGAGGACGCACTAAAACCCAAATGCTTTGTTTGAACATTATGTCTGAGTGTTGGAGTGTGCCTCTGGCTCTCCGTAAAAACATTTTTTTTTAAATGGTGCCATCTGGTTTGTTTAATATAAGGAATTTGAAATGATTTATACTTTTATTTTTGATACTTAAGCAAATTTACTTCTGATATTTAAGTATATTTAAAACCAAATACTTTTAGACTTACTTAAGTAGTATTCTACTGGGTGACCTTCACTTTTACTTGAGCCATTTTCTATTAACTTCTTAGAAATAGGGGGCAGCATTTCCACTTTTGGATAAATAGCGTGCAAAATTTCAACTTCCTGCTACTCATGCCAGGAATATATTATATGCATATGATTAGTAGGTGTGGATAGAAAACACTGAAGTTTCTAAAACTGGTTCAATCATGTCTGCCCTTATAAGCCCTTATAAATGCAAAGGCTTGGGCTTAGTTTACTGTGTGCATTTATGGGGGGGGGGACACACACAAGGGACAGACCTGGGAAGACGCTGAGGTCGGGGTTCTTGTTGCACCAGTCGGTGGCGCAGCACATGGGGTAGATGCCAGTGTCGTCCTTGGTGGAGGGTGCGCAGATGAAGGGGCGGTCACGCGGGATTAGCTCGTTCTCTGGGACACACATGCTGCTCTCGGCGGTGATGCTGCTGCCAGACTTCCTGACGGACACGAAGCACAGGCCGTCCGTGGTGCACGTGGAGTTGAGGCATCGCTGGCAGTAACACTGCAAGGCTATAAGAGGGTGGGAGGAGAAAGGAGAGAGCGGGAACATAGAGATTCAGGTAGAAAGAAAGAGAGTGGGAGGGAACATGAGGACAAAGGAGAGTTTACCACTTATTTTCTTCCCCACAAAAGGTACTGAACAGAGTGCATGCTATAATACAAGAGCACAATTTCACTGTGTGTGTAGCAGTTACCATGAAAGCAACAAATAAGTAGTTACAGTGCAGCACAGAAAAACCTCAATGCAGTCTGCTACACTAGTCAAAAACAACAAGTCAACAACACGTCAAAACAACGCTAGCCCACTGAGGTGATGTGAGCCACCTCACCACCTACAGTCTCACTTCCCCGTAGTCAGCTTCCTTCCTGCTCAGCCCGTTTGCAGCCAGAACACTT
>NC_088239.1:22099740-22197240 GCF_036934945.1 Oncorhynchus masou masou | reverse complement strand
CAACATGCCGGCTAGCTACTGTAGGGACTAGTCACCATCTCTGGTAGACAACTCAGATCAAACATTAAGGATATGCTCCACACAAACCATTCTCCGCAACAGTTAGGCTGTGTCAAATCCCAGTGAATACCAAAAAATGTGAGGGAAAAAAGGTTAGACAAAATATGCAATTTTCCTTTATATTTAAAAAGGTTATTTAAAAACCCTATGCAATTTGTAGTGACCAGAGGCAATGAGCAAACACATGGGCAATGCCATCAGCATCAAACAAGCTCCTTTGAAGATGCTCTAAACATGAACCAGAGTAGTTGTGTCATCAGAACTGAACTCTCTCTTCCAACTAATAAGAGTGAGCGGCTGTGGCCTTCCAGTCCCTACAAGGGAACAAGAAGGCGGTGTAAAAAAATAACACAGGCCTGTTTGTGCCGAGGCCAGGGAGACAGTTACAGCAGAGGGGGGGGTAGGAGCCTACATTGAAGAGGGATGAGATGACTTTCACTCAGCTGGCCTGGCTTGGGCCAGGACAAGGGCAGGGAACCAACCATGTTGTGGGAGGAATGATGGACATCTCATCCGGCGCTCGCTGACCCAGAAGGGAATGAGAGAGAAGGGGGGGAAGCGGAGGGGAGGCAAACTGACAGAACCTCAACGTGGAGGAGAAAAGGGGGTAGGAGAGGTCAGCGGTACAGAACACAACACACACCGGTTCCAGACCAGAGAGACAAAGAGGAGTTGGAAGAGGGCCTCTGCACAATCCACCTGATTGGCTGAGCTAGGGAGTGAAGGAGAGAAGAGCGAGAGAACAAGAACAAGAGCGAGAGAGAGGCCAGAAGAGTGTAAATATGTAAATACACGTTCCATCACTGAGCCCCAGCTAGCATAGAGAAGGTGCCAAGAGAATGCGTTCTGGCACGGGGTTGGAGCACAGACGACGGGGGGGGGGGGGGGGGGAGCAGGATTTGAAGAGAAGGGCGTTTTCAGTCATCAGACTCCAGTGGAGGCTCATCCTCACGCCAGGGGAGGAGAGAAAGAAGCAAGAAGGGAGGCTGAGAGCGGCTGATGTCTGGAGCGAGGCTGCCCTGGCCTGTGTCGCCCCACCACGTTACTCCACACACACACGACCAGCGCCTAGAGAGCCCCGAGCCACAGCCTTTAATCTATTAAACACAAGACCATCCACATGCATGCCGTTACCAGGCAACGCACGAACAATGCATAGCTGTCAGTAAGCAGTTAGGGGGCTAAAATCCCCCCCCCCTCTCTTGTAACAGAGAAACAGAAGCAAGAGGTGTGAACAAATAGGCTAGATCTAGCGACAGCCCGGGCGCTCGAGTCAATTCTTGAGCAGGGGGCCTGAAATGAATTTGGTGTAATCTGCATCAGGAGTTCCGACGCATTTACAATTGCACCGAGGCCAGGATTTAATATTCCATTCCAATTGGTTAAACAATTTTGTCAGTGGCAACAGCATGTGCATCTAGTGTATCAAAACAATATGCAAATGAGCCAGCAGAACAACAGTGAGAAACAGATGATGGCTGATCAGTAGAAAGTAGAGAAGGTACGTCCTTCCTTGTTTTTCCCCCTTCGTTCCGTCTCCCATGGCACATTAACCCACATTCAGGAACCGCCGGTTAAAAGACAAGCGCTGCTAATCATTACCTGAGGCAGCAGCAAGCAGACAGCTTGGGTATTACCACTCACATCTGGGCTGATGAGTAATTCACCCTACTACCCGACAAAATCTATGAATATATTACATTGGTCTGACAACCCCTTGTCTAAAGTACCAACCAAAAGATAACTGCTAAGTGTGAATGTGCTGATGGCAGAAACATGCTGCATAGCATGAGAGCACCGCATGACGAAGCTCAGGACTTGTACAATATAGTACAGAGGAGTGGCTAGTCACCCTGCAAGTAGCCTCACTAGCCGGATTGTCACTAGTGCACTTAAATGGATTCCAGGCAGGTTTGAAATTCAGGATAGACCTGAGCATTCTACCCCTTCCTCCCCCTCTCTAAAAAGGTCCCCTTGTTTTAACAGACTGCTGTTAAAATGACCTGTTGGCAGCAGGCCAGGAACCGTGGATCCATACAGTTCCACCATCCCCCACTCCTCCCCCTCCACTCCGCTGCACCTCCATTCTCCCTGCCTTCCTGGACTGCATGTTGATTAGACATGGACTAGCACACATAACAGCCAGGCACCGAGGGTACAGACTAGAAGCTCTGTATGCAAAAGATCCTGACCAGCAATGCTGCACCTGACCATGCATACCGATGAGTGTTCCTATATGGGATTAAATGAAGGCGAGGACTGCCAACATGTATCCCAGTAAGACTATCTGTCGCCACTGACGTTGGCTAATGGGGATCCTAATATATTACAAATTTAAAAAAATGGCTTGTGTGGTCTCAATAACAACCTACAGAACAAAATTTGTTCAAACAGTGGGGATTTTAACACAACCCCATTCGCTAGGTGTTTCACGGATTCTCTAGGTGAGCTTGGCTAGAGTAGTAGCAGCGGAGTACCCATTGGGGCGTGATGGTGCGTTGCTTTACGATTCAGCTCACAGCTTGCCTTCGAGATCAGGGACACTGTGTACCGGCCAAGGCACGTCACACGTAATCTCTTATTGATGGTTTCAGCAGAGGATATTTTGTCTAGTGGAAATGTAGATTTGCTCACTTCTACTTTCCCAAGAGAGGAGACAGCCTCTGGTCCTGGGTGGAGAAGAAACCTGATGCATCAGCAGCATACACGTCGAGAGGGAGCTGGCCCACTGTCTCAACTCTGTTAACTACTTGGTAGAGGGAACATCCCCTATGTCTTAAACCCGCTAAGGCGACTGAACCAGACCATAGGCAGGTGGACTGTGTAAGAGACTTCAGGCTAAAGCATGCTGGCCTTGACCCAGAGAGAGATCGTGGCTGGATACAGCCAAAATGGTTTTGGGGAGGACTACTGCCGGAGCCCCAAAGCCAAGAGACTATTTTTGGACAGGGGTCAGCAAAGTGAGAAGTCTACAAAGTGCCGAACGCCACCGCCCAAATAAAGTGGACAGATGACATGAACATCCAAAAGGGCACAGTGGTCCACACGCAGCCAAAAGTGGGCCTCCAACAGGGTCTAAAACAAACTTTTTGGTCCACCAGCCACTATGGCAGGTAGATGTAATATATCTACCAGCCACAGATTGACTTTGTGCAAATAGCTTACCAGCTATGAAACAAAATGTCAGAAATACTGCAGCATTTATTTAGCTATAAATGAGATCATACTTAACTATTTTATTCACAAATGAGTGAAATGCTCGCACTGTGGAGCCCTGACCACCCAGCAACAGTGGTGTAAAGTACTTAAGTAGTACTTTAGAGTATTTTTAGTCGTTTTTTTGGGGATATATTTGACTACTTTTACTTCACTACATTCCTTAAAATATTGTACTTTTTACCTTTTCCTTGACACCCAAAAGTACGCAACATTTTGAATGCTTAGCAGGACAGGAAAATAGTCAAATTCACGCACTTATCAACCGAACATCCCTGGTCATCCCTACTGCCTCTGATCTGGCAGACTCACTAAACACACATGCTTCATTTGTAAATTATGTCAATGTTGGAGTGTGCTTGTGCCCATCTGTAAATTTAAAAAAGAAAATGGTGCCATCTAGTTTGCTTAATATAAGGAATTTGAAATGTATACTTTACTTTTGATAGTTAAGTATATTTTAAACCAAATACTTTTACTCAAGAATAAGTTTACTCAGTGACATTTACTTGAGTCATTTTCTATTAAGGTATCTTTACTTTTACTCAAGTATGACAGCTGGGTACTTTTTCCACCACTGCCTACCAATATGGCTGGTGAAAGACATCTTACCCGCAAGGAACAGCAACACGGCTGATATGTAGCCAGCAACTAACAAATGGTCAACCCCCAAAACAATGGAGTGAAATAAAAGATCTTCTACAGGGTTTCCTAAACTCGGTCCTCAGGATCCCAAGGAGTGTAGGTTTTTGCTAGGAATGCACGATAGATCAGTGAGCATATCGGAATCGGCCGATATTAGCTAAAAAAATTCAAACATTGGCCCGATGTCTAGTTTACCGCCGATGTGCAAATCCGATGTCAAAGCTGACGTGCATACCTATACAACGTAAGTAAATGACGTAATGACACCATGAAAACTACAGCTCTACACAGAACAAAAGAAAAATACTAAGCGCCCACTTCCAACAACTAAACAACCAAATTCCAAGTCGAGCAGTCATTTGAAAGAGTAAGAACATTTCAGCGAGACAATGAAGGTGAAATCCATTAAAGGCAAGATAATGGAATTCATTGCCCTTGACAATCAACCTGCCTCTGTCGTGGATGATGTTGGCTTTCGCCGACTGGTTGGGCCCTGGTACATACCATTTTTCAGATGTTGCCCTACCGGAGCTACACAGTATTGTTGAAACGTACATCTATGAGCGTCACTGTTATTAGCTTCACGACTGAAATTTGGACCAGCGATGTCAGGCCCATGAACACAGTGGGTCGACAAGGATTTTGTACTGAGGAAAGCCATATTGCATGCTCAAGAATGTGCTGGTTCTCATACCGCTGTTGTCATTTCAATGACATTTGAGAACATGTTTGAAACATGAACACACTCCTAGCTCCATTCGAACAACTGACTCGGGGAATAAGCTAATCAACTGTGTCTGCAACAGACATGATACCCTCTGGCATTGAAACAATTGCTCAACAACACTGACAACACAGACCGTGGGGTTAAAACTTACAAAAGTACTTAAGGCTGTGAACAAGCAAGTAGGTGGAATTCTCTCTGAGCCTCTTTACTGTGTCGCCACCATGCTTGATGCTAGGCACAAGGATCTCTACTTCGATGTAGACAAGAAACAGGGTTTACATTAAATGTTACATACACAGTTGGAAAAGATGGACACAGACAGTGACAGTGCGCACCAAGGAAGAGAGGCCAGACAGAGACAGACCAGACACTTCACTGCTTGACATGTATGATGAAATCCTGGTTGAGAATGAAACAACTGAACAAATGAAGAACGAAACAGTACAGCAAGTAAGTGAAAGATATATGTTTTACTGGTAATGGGGACATACGTAAAGAGTAACCTCTAACTATTCAAGTCCGTTAAGAACAAATTCTTATTGACAATGACCGCCTACCCCAGCCAAACCTGGACGATGTTGGGCCAATTGTGTACCGCCCTATGGGACTCCCAATCAAGGCCGGATGCAAAACAGCCTGGATTCGAACCAGGGACTGTAGTGACGCTTCTTGCACTGAGATGCAGTGCCTTAGACCGCTGCGTCCGTGTTAACTATTTAACTGTACTAGAATTATTTAAAAAAAATAATAGCGGTATCATTTTTTTTTTGGCAAGGCAAATATCGGAACCGACCAAAAATGTCATATCGGTGCATCCCTAGTTTTTGCCCTAGCACTACACAGCTGATTCAAAAAACCAACAAATCATAAATTCCAGATAAGGTTGAGAATGTGCCAAGTTGATCCTATTTCACTGATAAGGGTCCATGCGTCAGCGGAGGGTTAACTTGTTTCGGAGGGCGCCGCAACATATTTCTGAATTAAATATGCGGTCATCAAGACCCCCCCCAAATACATTTTTGCAACAAAGACCTTTGAAAATTACACTGGCATTTTGGAGAGCCTTGTCATGAGGAGTCATTGAAGTCTTCCAACGCCTCCAATTAACTTATTTCCATATAGGCCTAGCACAATCTGATTACGACTAAATAAGCTATTTTTTAACAGTATTAGGGGGAGGGGAGTTTGCCAAGACCAGGCTTCAAGTGCCTGCTGCACCGACGAGCCCCCAGAGAGGCTTCAAATGAAAAGGACAGTAGAAAGTTTAATCTAATACACGGTGCACAGCAAAAAACGAGTCAAAAGACAACCGCATCATATTTCAGAAATCAATGGCAATTGAATTTCACATCTTCTGAGACCTCTAATGAAGTAATTGAATTATCTTGCACTCAACAGCAGAGGGGCCAGTTCAATGGGTATGCAGCAGCAAAAGAGAGAGAGAGAGCAGAGGAGATGAGTTTTTGTATGTTAGCTAGCATAAAATGGTGAGTCTTGGTGACCATTGTATGAAGGCAGATTTTGACTTTACCTGCAAATTGCAAAGCAGTTTGTCAGCATTTCCTTCAGTCATTAAAGCGCCGTAAGATTTACTGTCATGAGACTAAACAAAATCGAGAACTATAACTCATGTAGAAAAAGGTCATCGTGGAATATTATTTCTTGACAGATGCAGTATATCATGTAAATCAAGAGCTATTGGAATGTGAACATGTCATGGGATGTCACTGGTTACATTTTTGTCGATGGTCCACTAATGATATGCAGCCCATCTTCCAGATTGTGGCTTTAACTCTCTTAGGAAATTCTCTTCAAGTCAGCCTAGCCTGTAATTACTGGGGTTCTTGTACTGTCGTGCACTTGTCATCGGCTCCGACTAGGGCTGTGGCAGTCAAGACATTTTGTCAGGCGGTTATTGTCGTGCAAAAGACATTAATTAACAAACAAGTTTAGCATCTCCAGGCATACAAGCTGCATGTCAGGACTAAAGAAACATTATGACAATATTTTTTTTTTTCAGAAAAACATATCAGTTGGCCTACTGTACGTTATCTGGCTATGCTCCATGCCATTTAATTATTTATTTGGCTGACAAGATATGCTGATAAAGTATATTCTTTTCATAGTAAGATGAATAGCATTCAATTTAGCTGAGTAAAATAAAAAAGGATATCTTTCCCATTCCGGATCGAGAGTGTGCACATATGAAGTGGATATGTTGAGCGTAAAAGGGATCATTTTAAACAGGTCATATACACTAGATTTCGAGTTATCAGGCAACTTTAGTTGGGAATGATTTTTTTTTTAAATCATAGAAGCCTATGAGTACAAGCTAGAACATGCATATGGCTGTTGAATTAATCATCCCCTTGGAAAGCACTGTCCACTTTGTTGTGTTAGACTTTGAAACAACATCCACAAGACCATGTTTTACACTCCATTTCAACCTGTTGTTGAACTTCTTTCTTCAAACTGATCATCACAGTGAGGTGAGTTTTAAAAGCACGATACTGTTTTGATGATAAGAGTTTGATTTGATTTTCAAGCATTTGCATTGATGTCAGAGTGGTTAGAGGAACAATAGAGCCCTGTGTACCTGGCCATTAGGACCTGAAGGTCATTAGCAAGTTGGGTACTACCAAAGCATGTCCGGAGTGTATAAAAAGGAGATTACTTTGACTCAACGGTCACGTGAAATTTTACTGCGGTCATGACTGTCGGAGTGGATGGAAGTAATATGGTCACCGCAACAGCCCAAGCTCCGACCAACTTGGACAATGGCCCTCTGCTGCGGAGAGCATCCAGAACAGATCTGCCTATCAGGATAAACACTGAAGTTACACATAGCCTACTTTACTTCAGCCACTATTCCTGAAACATTTTTCGCCTGGGGCTGAGAATTCTCTCCTGCTAATGAGTGTCATAACTACAAGGAGATTCAGCGATGTTTAGAGACCTTAAAAAAAAAGAAGGAAAAAAAAGAGAAGATTACAGGCCGAAGAGTTTTTTGCATGGGAGATTAAGCTCCAATCAAACGGAACAGAAGCGCTGGCCTTTTGAGCTCACAAACCTTAAGCACTTTAAAATACAAATGTCTTCTACATGCCGGTGAGAAAGGGGATGGTCATTTCACCACAAAGCAACTAGGCTATATTTTATGGCAGAATCATAGCAAAAGCACTTGGCACTAGATGTTAGAATAAAATGTTCCTATTCTAACACCATTGGATTTTGAAGTGTCTACATGTGACGATTAAACACATCTCATGTAAAAGATCATTTGAACAATTCTTACTGTGTGCAAAGCTAAGTCAAGTAGCCCATATGTATTTGGAATACTGGACTGTGCCCCCTGCAGTCGTCGTATTGTACGGAGGGAAGCGCAAGGTGTTTGGTTTTAGGGCGCCCTTTACTTCCTCCTTCAAATAAATAATTAGGCTACACTAATTACTCTCCCTGGTGTAAAGGCGTGGGTTAACACAGCCGCAAACGTATAGTCTTTGCACAAATGTAGTTCCATATCTTCAAGTTAATCGTCAGCCAAATGCCCGAGGTCACCGAAAAAGAAAAAAAATAGTTATACATATAGTTATAATATATAAATAATAGTTATACACACACACACATACATATTCTCCTCACCTAACTCCATGTGCTGCTGCTGCAGGGAGGGTAGTGTTGCCTAGGCAACAAAAGACTTGATTTCGAAAACACTTTGCTTGATTCAGCAAGGAGCAACAAAGTTTCATCACGCTGTAGAGTCCATGTAACAGCAGAAACAAACTCAAGCGCACAAATTCCCGGCCGTCTCTGCACTACGTAAATTGTCTTAGTTGCTGCTGTTCCTTAAAAAACAAAACACACAGAGGTTAGCTTGTGGCTGGGGTAGTCTGTGTGCTTTGCCCCGCCCAGCCAGCCTTGGGGTAGCCCAGCTCAAATCAAAATTGTATTTGTCACATGCTTTATAAACAACAGGTGTGGAGTAACAGTGAAATGCTTACTTACAGTTCCTTCCCAACAATGCAGAGAAAATGTGAAAAATATATTTTTTTAAACACAATGAGTAACAATAAATACACGGGGTACCAGCACCGAGTCGATGTGCGAGGTAATTGAGGTAGATATGTACATAGGGTCAGGGTAAAGTGACTATGCAACAAGATAGATAATAATCCGTATCATCTCATTCCCTAGACCAGGTGGAGAGTGGCAGAGGGTGAGGAGGAGGGGTGTGGCGCGAAGTCACGTGGGTCTATCATCAATGCAACCCCTCATTCCAGCTTGTGCTCACCTTCACGCGCAACCAAATTAATTACTCCAGTTTCCTGGAAACTGCATTTCCTGTACCCCTGCTGGCTTCCAGTACAGAGTTACCTTGAAAAGTGGTGTGGCACAGCATGTAGGTATCACATGGAGTAAAGGGTACAAACACGCATCTGGCAAAAGTACACACACAAAAAAAACACATACCCCGCACGTTCCCCTGCCCCCACTCATCTACTTAAAAATCAGCCAGTTTGTTCTTTCCCCTTATTCAGCGAACACGGCTCCCCAGAGTCATTTCCATAGGTCACAGCCTGCCCCGATCCCCGGCCCTATCTCCATCACCTCCATTATGGCAGGGCTTTTGTCCCGAACTGATGTGGGGATGGGGGAGATGGACCGTCCTCTCAGACCATCCCCACACAGACCAGAACCTCCCTCTGCAGCCTCACGGACAAAAGCACAGCTGTGTCTGGCTGCTTAAGCAGAAATAAAGCACAAGCTCAGGGTTTAGGACTCTCAAAAAGGAACTGAAAGCAAAAGGGAGCATTTAAGCACATCTGTTAGTTCTCTCAATTAGACCTGCGGGTCACAACAAAATGGGCTATATGATAATTTACGAATATCAAATAAAATTGTATTTGACACATACACAAGGTTAGCAGATGTTATTGCAAGTGTAGCTTGCAAATGCTAGTTCCAACAGTGCAGTAATATCTAACAATTTCCCAACAACTACCTTACACACACAAATCTAACGGGGTGAACGAGAATATGTACAAGTAAGTAGATGGATGAGCGATGGCCGACTGACATAGGCAAGGTGCAATAGATGGTATAAAATACAGTATATACGTGATATGAGTAATGTATGTAAACATCATTAATGTGGCATTACTTAGAGTGCTTGTATAAAGTGACTAGTGATCCATTTATTAAAGTGGCCAATGATTGGGTCTCAATGTAGGGAGCAGCCTCTGAGTTAGTGATTGCTGTTTAGCAGTCTGATGGCCTTGAGATAGGAGCTGTTTTTAGTCTCTCTTTCCCAGCTTTACGCGCCTGTACTGACCTCGCCTTCTGGATGGTAGCGGAGTGAGCAGGCAGTGGCTCGGGTGGTTGATGCCCTCAATGATCTTTTTGGCCTTCCTGTGACATCAGGTGCTGTAGGTGTCAGCCCCCCCCCCCCCCAAGACAAATTTCTTCACCCTCCTGAGGTTGAAGAGGTGCTGTTGCGCCTTCTTCACCACACTGTCTGTGTGAGTGGACCATTCAGTTTGTCTGTGATGTGTACGCAAAGGAACTTGAAGCTTTCCACCTTTCTCCACTGCTGTCCCTTCGATGTAGATAGGGGGGTGCTTCCTCTGCTGTTTCCTGATGTCCACGATCAGCCCCTTTGTTTTGTTGACATTGACGGAGGTTGTTCTCCTGACACCACATTCCGAGTGCACTCACCTCCTCCCTGTAGGCCATCTCGTCGTTGTTGGTAATCAAGCCCACTACTGTTGTGTTGTCTGCAAACTTGATGATCGAGTTGCAGTCATGGGTGAACAGGGAGTACAGGAGGGGGCTGAGCCCGCACCCTTGTGGGGCCCCAGTGTTGAGGGTCAGTGAAGTGGAGATGTCTCCTACCTTCACCACCTGGGGACAGTCCGTCAGAAAGTACAGGGCCCAATTGCACAGGGCGGGATTGAGACCCAGGTCCTACAGCTTGTTGATGGGCTTGGAGGGTACTATGGTGTTGAATGCTGAGCTGTAGTCAATGAACAGCATTCTGACAAAGGTATTCCTTTTGTCCAGATGGGATAGGGCAGTGTGATGGCGATTACATCATCTGTGGACCTGTTGCAAACTGAAGTGGGTCTAGGGTGGCCGGTAAGGTGGAGGTGATATGATCCTTGACTAGTCTCTCAAAGCACATCATGACAGGTGAGTTCTACGGGGCGGTAGTCATTTAGTTAAATTATCTTTGCCTTCTTGGGTACAGGAACAATGGTAGCCATCTTGAAGCATGTTGGGACAACAGACTTGGATAGGGA
Organism: Oncorhynchus masou masou; assembly: GCF_036934945.1. NCBI lineage: Eukaryota > Metazoa > Chordata > Actinopteri > Salmoniformes > Salmonidae > Oncorhynchus > Oncorhynchus masou. Next base: position 22,186,293 of record NC_088239.1, on the reverse strand, counting down.
GCAATTGAATATGTCCGTAAACACACCAGCCAGCTGGTCTGCACATGCTTTGAGGGCCTGACTAGGGATGCCGTCTTGGGCCAGCAGCCTTGCGAGGGTTAATACGTTTAAATGCTTTACTCACGTCAGCCACTGAGACGGGGGGGGGGGGGGGGCAGTCCTTGTTAGCTGGCTGTGACGGTGGCACTGAATTATCCTCAAAGCGGGCAAAGAAGGTGTTTAGTTTGTCTGGAAGCGTGACGTCGGTGTCCGTGACATAACTGGATGTATTTTTGTAGTCCGTGATTTCCTGTAGACCCTGCCACATTAGCCTCATGTCTGAGCTGTTGAATTGCGACTCCACCTAGTCTCTGTACTGGCATTTTGATTGTTTGATTGCCTTGGAGGGAATAGCTACACTTTATATTCAGACATATTCCCAGACCTCTATCCATGGTTAAATGTGGTGGATTGCAGAACATCATTGAATGGTTCTTGTCACTAGTACATCCTGTAGAGTTTTTGCCTACAAGACGGAAGGAGCAAAAGATGGAGTCGTGGTCAGATTTCCCGAAGGGAGGGCGAGGGAGTGCTTTGTATGCATCGTAGAAGTTAGAGTAGCAGTGGTCGAGGTTATTGTGCATGCGCGTAGCGCAATCAACAAGCTGGAAGAATTTAGGTAGAATTCTTCTCAAATTTGCTTTGTTAACACCCCCAGCTACGATAAATGCAGCGTCAGGATGTATGGTTTCCACTTTGCAAATAGTCCAGGGAAGTTCTTTGATGGCCGTCTTGGTGTCTGCTTGAGGGGGAATGTACAGAGCTGTGACTGACGAGAAATCTCTTGGTAGGTAAAATGGCCGGCACTTGATTGTAAGGAATTCTAGATCGGGTGAGCAGAAGGACTTCAATTCCTGCATGTTGATCTGATTACACCATTAGTCGTTAATCATAAAGCATACTCCCCCACCCTTCCCAGAGAGGTGTTTATCTCTGTCGGATCGATGCATGGAGAAGCCCGGTGGCTGACCTGATTCCGACAACATATCCCGAGAGAGCCCTGTTTCCATTAAACAGAGAATGTTACAATCTCTGATGTCTCTCTGGAAGGCAACCCTTGCTCAAATTGTCTACCTTGTTGTCAAGAGACTAGACATTGGCTAGTAGTATACTCAGGAGCGGTGTGCACATCTACGGAACCTGGCCAGGTGGCCACTTCATCTGCGTCGTTGTTTTGGATCGCCTACTGCAATTAGCTCCATTGTCCTGGGTGGTGGTCCGAACAGAGGATCCGCTTCAGGAAAGTCGTATCCCTTGTCGTAATCTTGGTAAGTTGACATTGCTCTTATATCCAATAGTTATTCTCTGCAGTGTGTAATAAGACTTAAGATTTCCTGGGGTAACAATGTAAGAAATAATACATAAAAACACAAAATACTGCATAGTTTCCTAAGAACTCTTAGTAGGTTAGAACAGAAAGTCAAAATAAAAAGGCCAATGTCGTTCTTCACAGGTGCATCGAGGGAGCAGTGAGTTTAAATACAGTTAACGGCCAATTCCCAGTGAGCAGACATTCAATATAAACATGGGGATGGCTGAACGAGTACTCTAATGAATATGCATCAGGTTGATTTAAGAGAAAGCGTCTCCCGTTGATGCCAGCTGTTCAGCAGAGACCTTCAGCTCCAACAGCTCAGATGCTCCACTGACTCACTGGGATGTGACAGTCGGTTAGCAACGGATGTTTTCTCAAAAGAGCCCACAAAATACCTCAAGGTAGTAGGATCTGCATAATGAATAAGAAAAAAACAATTGGCCTTGAATTTAAAAAAGAGCTCTGGGTTAGATGGGTTTGTTGTTGCTGCGGTTTACTCAAATTGGTGACATTTTACAACTTGCAGGTATGGGCTACAAGTCTGAGCATGGAGCTTAAAGGCTTTAAATCACAACCATAACGTGACAGAAAAATACACAATTATCTAGTTTCATTAAAAGATCGGACGATGTCTTAAGTGTGTTTAAAAAGCATAATTGCTGCATAAAATGGATGAACACTTATTCATCCAAACAATGTGTAAGAAAGGCCTACTTTTCAACTATCAATACTGCAATGGGTTTGTGGGACACCATATCTTGAACAATAGCCTACAACAGTGTTCAAGATATATATGCAAGCCTGCAAGGCTTCTTCACAGCCGTTTGAAAAGTCTGTTTGTGTATGCCTGGCCTGCCCATGGCATTTCTGCTGATGTTTGCCACTATCCTGACGTGTTAATTAGACTTCAGACAGGAAAGGAGCAGTAAGAGTCGCACAGCGAGTACCAGTCAATGCTGAAGTGCTAACTTTTCGCCCCTCTCTTTGCCGGAGGCTGTACTAATTGCTGGTGTGTCAGAGCACATGACTGAGTGTTCTTTATAAATATCCAGCGAACCAAGCCGCCTTGGAGGCAAAGGGAGGAGTCATAAACCTGCCCTTCTGTTGCTGGAGCGAGGCAGGCCTGAGAGCACACTTTTTCAGTTTGATGCAGCCAGCTCAAGGAGCTCCAAATTCAGCCATTAGCAGGGTTGGATGTTCCCCAATCCTGGAAGTGGGGCCTGAGTGAAAGAAACCCGTCCTAAAGTGCCGGCTGAAAATGTTTGTCTCACCCAATAACTGTGCTTGATTGAGCATGGATCACTCCCAAAAACATTTATTCATTACATTTTAGTCATTGTTCTCCTAAATGCATTTGTATGCTTCTACAATTCTACTTAGGAGCACATAAATGTACTCATTGTAAAAAATGTCAGCGGAGAGCCCTGATCTATAATAATAAATTGGATCAAAATTATTTAAACATACATTGGTTAAAATAAACATGTAACAAAAATGAAATGAAGCAATATACCCAATTACACCTTACTAGTAATACATTTGTTTTTGAAACAACAAGAACATATTTGGCTGGTACAATTTTTTTTTTTTTTTTGGGGGGGGGGGGTTGGACCAAAACATTGATTTCCCACCCTGGCCATTATGCTAACCAAATGGCTGTTGACACACACTAGACACACATTCTCCTGTGGAGCTGGAGTCTCCAAACTGGGGTTACTGCAGGGCAGAAACACACAGACTGGCAAAAGTTGAAGAAACCCTAAACAAAATAATTCTGCTACAATACGGCTAGGTGGTGAGACAAGGTAGGTGAGGCAGATGAATATTTATTTATTTTAAAAAATATATATATTTCACCTTTAATTAACCAGGTAGGCTAGTTGAGAACAAGTTCTCATTTGCAACTGCGACCTGGCCAAGATAAAGCATAGCAATTTGACACATACAACAGAGTTACACATGGAATAAACAAAACATTGTCAATAATACAGCAGAACAAAATAAAACAAAAAGTATATGTACAGTGAGTGCAAATGAGGTAAGATAAGGGAGTTAAGGCAATAAATAGGCCATGGTGGCGAAGTAATTACAATATAGCAATTTAAACACTGGAATGGTAGATGTGCAGAAGATGAATGTGCAAGTAGATATACTGGGGTGCAAAGGGGCAAGATAAATAAATAAATAAATACTGTATGGGGATGAGGTCGGTAGTTAGCCCATCTTTGTACAGGTATCGTGATTTGTGAGCTGCTCTGACAGCTGGTGCTTAAAGCTAGTGAGGGAGATCCGAGAATCCAGATTCAGCTTCAGAGATTTTTGCGGTTCGTTCCAGTCATTGGCAGCAGAGAACTGGAAGGAAAGACGACCAAAGGAGGAATTGACTTTGGGGGTGACCAGTGAGATTTTCCTGCTGGAGCGCGTGCTAAGAGTGGGTGCTGCTATGGTGACCAGTGAGCTGAGATAAGGCGGGGCTTTACCGAGCAGAGACTTGTAGATAACTTGTAGCCAATGGGTTTGGCGACGAGTATGAAGCGAAGGCCAACCAACGAGAGCGTACAGGTCGCAATGGTGGGTAGTGTATGGGGTTTTGGTGACAAAACGGATGGCACTGTGATAGACTGCATCCAGTTTGTTGAGTAAAGTGTTGGAGGCTATTTTATAGATGACATCACCGAAGTCGAGGATCGGTAGGATGGTCAGTTTTACGAGGGTATGTTTGGCAGCATGAGTGAAGGATGCGTTGTTGCGATATAGGAAGCCAATTATAGATTTCATTTTGGATTGGAGATGCTTAATGTGAGTCTGGAAGGACAGTTTACAGTCTAACCAGACACCTAGGTATTTGTAGTTGTCCACGTAATCTAAGTCAGAGCCGTCCAGAGTAGTGATGCTGGACGGGCGAGCAGGTGCGGACAGGGATCGGTTGAATAGCATGTATTTAGTTTTTCCTGCGTTTAAGAGCAGTTGGAGGTCACAGAAGGAGAGTTGTATGGCATTGAAGCTCGTCTGGAGGTTAGTTAAACCTCTTGATACTACCCATCCCGGATCCGGGATCGTGAATACAGCCTCAGGCTCATTAGCATAACGCAACGTTAACGATTTCTGAAAATCGCAAATGAAATGAAAATAATATGCCTGCTCTCAAGCTTAGCCTTTTCTTAACAACACTGTCATCTCAGATTTTCAAAATATGCTTTTGAACCATAGCAAATCAAGCATTTGTGTAAGAGTATTGCAAGCTAGCTTAGCATTTTGCGTAGCATTTAGCACGCAACATTTTCACAAAAACCAGATAACCAAATAAATAAAATAATTTACCTTTGAAGAACTTCGGATGTTTTCAATGAGGAGACTCTCAGTTACATAGCAAATGTTCAGTTTTTCCTGAAAGAATCTTTGTGTAGGAGAAATCGCTCCGTTTTGTACATCACATTTGGCTACCGAAACAAACCGAAAATTCAGTCACCAAAACGTCAAACTTTTTCCAAATTAACTCCATAATATCGACCGAAACATGGCAAACGGTGTTTAGAATCAATCCTCAAGGTGTTTTTTCACATATCTCTTCATTGATATGCCATTCGTGGAAGCCTGCTTTCCCCTCAGAATCCCGTGGAAAAATACCAGCAGCTGAAAATGACGCACCAATTTCGACGGAGGACACCGGGCGGACACCTGGAAAATGTAGTCTCTTATGGTCAATCTTCCAATGATATGCCTACAAATATGTCACAATGCTGCAGACACCTTGGGGAAACGATAGATAGGACAGGCTCATTCCTGTTGCATTCACAGCCATATAAGGAGACAATGGAAAACAGAGCCTCAAAAATCCTGCTCATTTCCTGGTTGCCGTTTCATCTTGGTTTTGCCTGTAGGTCCTGTTCTAGGGCACTCACAGACAATATCTTTGCAGTTCTGGAAAATTCAGAGTGTTTTCTTTTCAAAGCTATCAATTATATGCATAGTCGAGCATCTTTTTGTGACAAAATATCTTGTTTAAAACGGGAACGTTTTTCATCCAAAAATGAAATAGCGCCCCCAGAGTTTCAAGAGGTTAACACCGTGTCCAAAGAGAGGCCAGAAGTATACAGAATGGTGTCGTCTGCGTAGAGGTGTACCAGAGAATCACCAGCAGCAAGAAGAACGTCATTGATGTATACAGAGAAGAGAGTCGGCCCGAGGTTGAACCCTGTGGCACCCCCATAGAAACTGCCAGAGGTCCGGACAACAGGCCCTCCGATTTGACACACCGAACTCTATCAGAGAAGTAGTTGGTAAATCAGGCGAGGCAATCATTTGAGAAATCAAGGCTGTCGAGTCTGCCAATAATAATGTGGTGATTGACAGAGTCGAAAGCCTTGGCCAGGTCGATGATACGGCTGCACAGTAATGTCTCTTATCGATGGCGGTTATGATGTCGTTTAGGACCTTGAGTGTGGCTGAGGTGCACCCATGACCAGCTCTGAAACCTGATTGCATAGTGGAGAAGGTACGGTGGGATTCGAAATGGTCGTAATCTGTTAACTTTGCTTTCGAAGACCTTAGAAAGACAGGGTAGGATAGATATAGGTCTGTAGCAGTTTGGGTCTAGAGTGTCACCCCCTTTGAAGAGGGGGATGACCGCGGCAGAGGGAGAGAGGGTCCAGATTGTCTAGCCCGGCTGATTTGTCGGGGTCCAGATTTCTCAGCTCTTTCAGAACATCAGCTATCTGGATTTGGTAAAGGACAAATAGTGGGGGCTTTGGCAGGTTGCTGTATAGGGTGCCGGGCAGTTGACCGGGGTAGGGGTAGCCAGCTGGAAAGCATGGCCAGCCGTAGAGAAATGCTTATTGAAATTCTCAATTATAGTGGATTTATCGGTGGTGACAGTGTTTCCTAGCCTCAGAGCAGTGGGGAGGAGGTGCTCTTATTCTCCATGAACTTTACAGTGTCCCAGAACTTTTTTGAGTTAGTACTACAGGATGCAAATTTCTGTTTGAAAAAGCTAGCCACGTCGACATTAATATGATAAACATTGGAGCTACTGTACCATGTGGTTATGTACACCGTTGACCGCTTCCGTTGGTTTTAATCCAGGACGGGAGGCCATTAATCATCTCGTAATCTTATCAGGGAGTGTTCAAAAGCACTGATTCAAGGGGCTGTAGACTATACCTTTACTCAAATTGATCGCTCCATCAGTTTAAAACAGCGAGTTCATAGCAGGTTGGCTATCCAAACCGTTCGCCAGCTGAGGTGATTGAGAGGATTGGCCAACTCCAGTAGGGACCAACTGCTCCTCTGACGTCTCTTCCAAGCACACACACGTATCCTCCAAGCAGGAAGGTAGTTCAGGCTGTGTGGATGAGTGCAGTGCATGGCACGCCATTCCTCCATGATGGGCAGGAGTTTTATGAGCTAGATAGGGGCATGCAGTTCATATGGGGGGGTGGGGGGCTTTTCTGCCCTTGAGAAAGGCACTTAGCCAAAATTGCTTCTAAAATATTCTCCAGATAAAGAGGATAGTGACATAAAAGCAATGCATACAGCTGCTTGATACGGGTGTCTGTAGAGCAATTGGGGGAGAGAAAGGCAGTGACCGATTAATAGAGATTGCAAAAACAGGTAGGCCTAAACTATTTCCAATGGAAAAGCCATTATTCAGTTTTTCTGTATTTGTGTGAGGAGAATGATCAATGTACTTCCTTCCTGGCAGAATTGCTAGAGCCTTTTAACTGAGAAAGAATGCTTACAGCTCTCTCAACATTTATTCAAACCCTGTAAGCCTAAACACAGGCAATTGGAGGGATAAGAGCAGAAAAACAACAAAACCAAAAGCCCAGCACATAATAGGTCTGTCTTTCTGTTCTTTAAAAAGCTACAATCCCCGCAGATGCCACCGAAAGCGGGCCGTTTGAATGAATCACTGCCCATGAATCCAATCACAGCTGGCAAAAAATACAACTTCTCATATTAGTTGTGGTCCCTTAAGGCAGGACAACAGGCAGTTTGGGGTCACTCAGATGCTTCAGATTCCTCTGACCAAAAGGTAGCGTTACTGTATTCACCGTAACAAACACCCCTCTTTGACTAGCAGGGTGAGCTCAGTTTGTGGGGCTTATAATCATCCATAGAGGTTCAGAGAAGAGGGAGAGAGTTGCTCCAGGAGAAAAAGGTTATGGATGTGACTGGAGTTGATCCCCCATTTGATATTCTGATGCCACATCGACATGGTAACACTGGCTGTTAGAGCTTTTGATGAGGTTTTATTTTCAGAAATGGCACCCCAGAGATGTCACAAACTAAGCTGCACATCTTTTTATTTCCCAGACGAAAAGGTGCTGTTTCCTTGCACAGTCTGCAGAGAGAAAGCAATGCAAGTTTTATGCAGATCCAAAATGGAAAAGGGGGCTCCGGCACACAGAATTCTGTGAGCACCACGGGAGCTCTGTGCTGGACAGTAATGAGGTTTTCAAAAGGTCACCGGAGGACGCAAAGGTCAAACAGCAGCTGTCTCCACAGATGATGTGAAATGAACTGCTTGTGACTAACGTCCCGTCCCATCCAATGTAGCTAAAATAAAGGTGATGTTGTACTGAGTCTGTTTAGAGAGGTCCCATGATGTAAACAACATGGGTAGGGTGACCAATCTAATTGACAATTGATCGATTATTGTCTGCCCTCTGTGTGTCATACATGTTACTGACAGCATGTATGATGAGCACTAGGCTACTGTCCTCTACAAGCCGAAGTAAGAACATGTACAATTTTAGTGCGTGTATTTACATGAACTATTTCATATCTGGTCTGTCTTGAAGCTGTGAATTATTGATGACAATGGTGACGGCATCAAACATTCTGGGGTGGGGAACTGAGGATTCATCCCCTATCTTACACAAAAACACTCCCACGAAATGCACAGATAAGAAGCTTAGCATTAGGCTATGGGTGAGGAAAAAGCGAACAGAAGTCCAGTGCCTTCAATTCGAGTAAGTGGTCAGCTCCTTTAGCCATGGGATTATATGCATCAAGGGTATTGATTTCATTACATTCTGATGCAAATTATCCTGCCTCGTTTCTGCTCCCATGTCACCGGAGGATGTCAATGGTATATCAAAAAGAGAGACAGATCCTCTGCAGAGCAACATATCAATTGAGTATTAATAACGTTCTTTAAGGACACAGGATAAACGTATTGGAACCTTTTGCCTCAATGGTCATCTTTACATTATCAAGATACAACCACTGTGAGCTGAGATGTATTCATGCTTGCATCGACTCTCCCTCTCTATCCACACAAAGGAATGTCACACAAAGGAATATCGTGAGGTTCCGAAGCACCAGAATTATTCTATATTCTTGTAATAAATATATATATATATATAATTAAGTACGTTTGTGGTAATCACAGGTTGACTTTCATACAAATAACAGTTGTTTTTTCAACAAAGCATCAAAAACGACATTTAGAATGAAGGAACCGTGTCACTGTTACTGTCAGCCATAAAGCCGCCAAGAAATGTACAATAATCTACATTAGGTATATAGAAAGCATAGAAAGGGGGGGGGGTCAAGTCTTTGTTATTGTGAGTTAACTCGCGATGATCAAATGGTCGGCAAATGTTGCAAGACAGCTGCCCAGCACACTAGTTATAGTTGTTGCTTAGCTTGTCTAGAATTTCGAGCAAAATGTTGCCAGTTCAGCTCTCAGCGAAGCTCACACGAGAGCACAGACAAGTTTGTAAAAAATGAGCATGACTTTAAACAGCCCCTTGATCGGTTACTAGCGTTAGCTAGCTTTGCTTTAACTTAAACTGTCAACACATTTGAAACCGTAGCTGTTTTACAAAAAAAACATGAGTAACTAGCGAATGCATACTGTAGCAACAATAAAAGACTAGCTAAATAGATGGATTTATAACCAACTGGAAAGCTATAACGTTACTATAACTAGGTGTCAAATTAAACAAAATCCATCTCGTCTCTGTTGACTGAACAGGTATTTGTAGATATCTGACCTCAATTCTCCCTCAAAATAGACAGCTAAATTAGCTAACGTAGTAGCTGCGATTATTTAGCTACACGGACACAAATGCAAAACATAGCCATGGCCTGGACAGTCCTGCCATGAGGCGTTTTTCAGCGCTCAGTAAACTCCACCGTCCGTGTCCAGCACGATGAATTAACGATAACACGACGATGACACAAACAGCTGTGCAGGATGCCAACTTTGTATTTTCTCAAATGAGGAATACTACTACATAAATCAGTCAAAGCTCGAGCACAGCGGGTTGCAAATGACTTGACCGGAGTGTATCCTGCTTTGTTCCTGGACTAAAGCCGAAGCCCTTGGAGGGCTTTTAGCTATTTTCGCTCGTTCACCCCCCCCCCCAGCAAACATTCCCTAAACAATAAACATTCCACTGACAGCTCAGCTTGCTTTGACCTGCGCCATCTTTGAAAAGAGTCTTTAGGGTTGGCACTTCTTGAAACAAAGAGCAACAACGGACGCCCCGAAATCAAACTTCGTGGCCAGAACATATTGGAGGAAATAAATAGCTGTCGGGGCATAGCCTCGCTCACTTACCATCATTTTCTTGAATCCTAGTCCCAAAGAACAGGACTATTAACACGAGACAACGGGTTATTGCATCCATCGTGGTTCAGATTTACTCCAGACTGCCTGTCTCAACTTCTGTCGATAGTCCATGGTTGAGAAAAAAAACTGTCTGATTGGCCGGGACCGCTACCACACCCCGCCCAGACCATGCAAGCCTTCTCGTGCGAGTGGTAAACATTTACTGACGACTCACAAAATTCTCCATTTAATATTTTATTTGCGACGGGGTTTTATTAAATAATTTCAAACTATTTAAATGAACCGATACGGTGTAGTTTATACAAGCCTCTCGCGTCAAGTTTTACAACTTGCTTGTTTTCATAGGCAAAAAGCACTTATGGTGAAATTAAAATGACTAAACCAGGCATGCAGCAGACTTTTTGTGTCAATTTGAGCAGGCATGAACATGTCATGAATAGACAGGGATGTGGCCAAGACTTAGAACTGAAAAACGGACTTGGCAATCCACTCATGAAAACCATGTTGTTCATTAAAAAAATACTATGACATTTGGATAATTGGAGTATATTCATGAATCATGCTCTATAATGGGTTTGAGCAATTAGTCCTGAGGACACACAAGAACTCTGGGGACAGATTTCTGAGAGAAGATTTATAACTCTTGTTATCTAAAAACATAATTCTGTGCTCTACCAAAACAAGAAGCAATTATTGTTCCAGTATGGACAGATCAGAGTCTATTATGTTTAATATTGAAGTAATCATTACTGCTTTCTCTATGCAAATCATGAAAAGTAAAAAATACCTAACACTTTGGGGCTGTATGTGCATTCATTAGAACAGACTGAAAGAGGAAACTGAAAATAAGCCTTGTGACTTCAGAAACCTTTGGCCTGAGAACATGTTACACTGTCACTGGAAATATGCTCTCAAATGACATGAACAATGGGACAATGTTGAGGGTGCTGTCCTCAAAGACAATGACATTAGCTCTGGCCTCAGATGTGACTGGCTGCCATCCTTCACACACAATCAAGCCCCCCCCCAACACATACTCTCACTCTGCACCCCTCTACTGCACAAAGCTCCTGACCTCCCCTCCTGTACCTGTGGTTGAAGAGTGATGATGGTCCATTGTTTGATCTCTGTCTGGGCCTTGTGTACATCCTGAGTACTCAGTGCCACCCATCCCCCACAGATGCACACATGAACCTCCCTCCCTAAAAAAATAAGCAAAAAATGGGCGTGAAAACGTTGGATATTGCAACAGCTGGCAGGCCAGTGTTTGCCCAACAGAGAATGCAGAGTGGACTGTGTACCCTCCTGGAGCCATCTACTCAGAAACAGCCCAGCCTCTGGTGGCAGGGATGGATCCGTGCCAGCACAGGCCGGGAATGGTCGGGTGCCCTTATCTGCCATTCCTATTTTTGGTGGGGGTGACTTGGTCCCAAAAAATCCCACCCATGCACCGCCATTTGGATTTTGTCCACTGCTGTGTCTTGTCCGCTTAGGGACAGAGCAGAACAAAAGACTGAGTAGAGTCTACTTAGGCTAAGCTATGTGTCAGGGTACCTTGACAGCCCCTGGAGAAGATGCTGACTTTTGACAAATCTGGCATTCCTATTTTTGGTCATGGTGACCTGGTCCCCAAAAAATCCTCCCCATGCACCGCCAATAGGATTTTGTCCACTGTGGTATCTTGTGCTTATGCAATATTACAGTATATACTACAGTATTTCATATGCATATACCCTGCCCATTCCCCTCCCCCATACACCAATTTGTGCCACCCATAATTGAGAAACCTACATGCCAAGGATAGACAATTTGTTGTGTTCCCCTACAGGTCATAGAAAAGAGCAGAAACGCTGAACTTTCCATTCAGTCCTACAGGTTATGGAACATTTGCTCTTTGAGTATTTTGTCCAGTAGGTTCATCTTTTCTTCATCAAGGAGAAAGCCCCACTACTATGTTAAAGGTAATAAAGCAAAAACACTGTAATAAACGCTACAGTAAGCATTTCGCTACACTCGCATTAACATCTGCTAACCATGTGTATGTGACAAATAAAATTTGATTTGATTTGAGAAAATACTACAGTCAACAAAAGCACTACAGTAATTACTATAGCATATGCCAACAAACATTCTTCTACAATATTTATACTTTAGTAAACTGTAAATACAGACACTATAGTCATGTCCACAACACTACAGTAAATACTACAGTATTCTCTGCAAAACACTACTGTGAATACTATATAATTTATACCATAGTATACTAAAGTCATTCTTCATGTGGGGAAAAAAAGGCATTTGAAGCTTATGATTGTGTCTCATAAATAATTACGTTTTTTTATCCATGTTGAACATTGGTGTGTGAACACAGCAAGTTTCTCCACAGCAAGTTTCTCTTTTTTAGAAAGAGCACAGGGGGGCACTATAGTTATCGAATTAACCAACAATGGAGCTTATCAATGCTGTTCTCCTTTGATGAAAAGTGGTGTGCGTTTGTTCCCTGCTTCAGGAATAGCTAGTTACTTGCTCATCTGCTAAGGGAGAACGAAGCTGAAAGCCTGCAGATATACTGTACCTGACGCTAACGCAGCTCCGTCAATACAAATACAATACAGCGCACTCACTTTGATATTATTCATGACACATTGGTGTCTTATTTCCGGAACACATCGTTTGTTGAGGCCTTACAAAGAAGAAGCCTTGGAGGGGTAATTTTATTATCCTTTATATATATATATATATATATATATATATATATATATATATATATATATATATATATATATATATATATATATAAATCCTAACCCATATCCAATTAGCATATTTCTCCTATTATTTTGCAGCCTTTTGATTTGTCTTAGTTTGACAGTGGAGAGAGAGAGAGAGAGAGACTGGCCTTTTCTCCCATTTTTATAATCTATTAAAATGTATCCAAGGGAGTATCCGAAGGCAGATTCGACTGCTGCTACTTTTTCATGAGAACACAGGAAAGGGTTGCATCAACACTTTGAGTCACAAAGGCAATTAAACCGACAAGATCATCCTTGAAATTAAGCAGCTCCCATGGTTTGATTTTGTTTTGGCTTCTTTTAAGAAATGATGTAATGGTTGATTAGAAATACCCTCAGACAGTGGCCTCCACCCAAGTCTCTGTATCTAGTATCTGGTTCAGTTTGAAGTGGTTAATGCAACTCTTTGCTTTGAAAGGAAACCAACTGCACCTCATGTCCTAGCTTCATCCCGCAACTAGCCATTCAAATTAATGACATCTGTCAAATTAAAAGTCAAAGTCAAAATTGTTCATATAAATGTTAATTTAAATGGATAGTTGTGGGACAAAGCTACACATGGTCATGCAAATAGGATAAACAGATAGGTGGAGATGCAAATTAGCCATGTGTTGACTCAAGTTGGTGGAGCAGTAATAACGGTCTCTCTCTGTCAGGAGGGTGGGAAGGAAGGAAAAAAGGGTGCTTTTTCAGAGTATTCAAACATGACCTGTGTCTCTGTTTCTGTGACAATGCGATAATGTGGCAATTTTAAATGGCCGCGCTTTTCAGTTTGAGTGAGAGAGGGAGAGGAACAAACAGGGCAGGTGTTGCTGGGAGGGGGTTATCTCAGGAGTGAGTGACAGGTGTGAATATTAATCCGGTCCTCACAGCCTACAGTCCTCCTTCACTCTCTCTCTCACTAATGATGTGGGGCTGGGCGCACAGATGGCTCCCAAGCAGGATCCTAGATATACTTGCCTGGACAGCTGGTGACTTCCCATTTACCACTTAAAGAGTGGCCTGCCACCACCAATGTGTCCCCAACCTGTCACCTGTAAACCAAAGACACGGTGGAATTCTGTGGAGTACTACCAACACAGGAGCCATTTAAAAGAACACTCATAAAACCTGACTCACTCTCTATGTTTCAAAAAATTTGAATTTCTGCCATGAAATTGAATGTGCTGGTGTTTACTTATTTGTGGAGTGTTATGGCCTCATATAGACCAGGGTTGGAACATTTTGTTTGGAGCTATCTATTGTGGTTGAGCATTGCTTTTAGGCATTATATTACAGTTGAAGTCAGAAGTTTACATACACTTAGGTTGGAGTGATTAAAACTCATTTTTCAACCACTCCACAAATTTCTTGTTAACCAACTGTAGTTTTTGCAAGTTGGTTCGGACATCTACTTTGTGCATGACACAAGTATTTTTTCCAACAATTGTTTACAGACAGATTATTTCACTTATAATTTCACTGTGTCACAATTCCAGTGGGTCAGAAGTTTACATGCACTAAGTTGACTGTGGTTTTAAACAGCTCGGAAAAATCCAGAATGTCATGGCTTTAGAAGGTTCTGATAGGCTAAGTGACAACATTTGAGTCAATTGCAGGTGTACCTGTGGATGTATTTCAAGGCCTACCTTCAACCTCAGTACCTCTTTGCTTGACATCATGGGGAAATCAAAAGAAATCAGCCAATACCTCAGAAAAACATTTGTAGACCTCCACAAGTCTGGTTCATCCTTTGGAGCAATTTCCAAATGCCTGAAGGTACCACGTTCATCTGTACAAACAGTAGTACGCAAGTATGAACACCATGGGGCCATGCAGCCGTCATACCGCTCAGGAAGGAGACGCGTTCTGTCTCCTAGAGATGAACGTACTTTGGTGCGAAAAATGCAAATCAATCCCAGAACAACAGCAAAGGACCTTGTGAAGATGCTGGAGGAAAGGGGTACAAAAGTATCTATATCCACAGTAATTGAGTCGTATATCGACAGAACCTGAAAGGCCACTCAGCAAGGATTAAGCCACTGTTCCAAAACCGCCATAAAAAAAGCCAGACTACGGTTTGCAACTGCACGTGGGGACAAAGATCTAACTTTTTGGAGAAATGTCCTCCGGTCTGATGAAACAAAAATGGCCATAAAGACCATCGTTATGTTTGGAGGAAAAAGGGGGAGGTTTGCAAGCCGAAGAACATCCCAATCGTGAAGCACGGGGGGTTGGCAGCATCATGTTGTGGGGGTGCTTTGCTGCAGGAAGGACTGGTGCACTTCACAAAATAGATAGTATCATGAGGGAGGAAAACTATGTGGATATATTGAAGCCATATCTCAAGACATCAGTCAGGAAGTTAAAGCTTGGTCGCAAATGGGTCTTCCAAATGGACAATGACCTCAAGCATACTTTCAAAGTTGTGGAAAAATGGCTTAAGGACAACACAGTCAAGGTATTGGAGTGGCCAACACAAAGCCCTGACCTCAATCACATCGAACTTTTGTGACAAGAACTGAAAAAGCATGTGCGAGCAAAGAGGCCTACAAACCTGACTCAGTTACATCAGCTCTGTCAGGAGGAATGGGACAAAATTCACCCAACTTATTGTGGGAAGCTTGTGGAAGGCAACCTGAAACGTTTGACCCAAGTTAAACAATTTAAAGGCAATGCTACCAAATACTAATTGAGTGTATGTAAACTTCTGACCCACTGGGAATGTGATGAAAGAAATAAAAGCTGAAATAAATCATTCTCTCCACTATTATTCTGACATTTCACATTCTTTAAACAAAGTGGTGATCCTAACTGACCTAAAACAGGACATTTTTTACTCTGATTAAATGTCAAGAGTTTAAATGTATTTGGCTAAGGTGTATGTAAACTTCCGACGTCAACTGTATGTTCAGGGTCAGGGCTGAGGAGGAATGAGAAACAATGATTGTTGAGAAACAAACTGTAATGTAAGTAAAATACCAAATGAATGCTGGTATAAGCACCCCCAACCCAAAACATCTTCCGGTTGCCATGGAGCCCACTGTCAGGAATCTTAACATTGACTATAGTCATCTCGCATCTCTCCATGGCTACTGCTGATGCAGGAGAAATCTGCCCAAAAAATGTCAGCCATGCATCACTATAAAACAGCAAATCTGGTATCTAAAAACAGATAAAGCAACACCTCACAGCACAACGCCTCTCCCCTATTTGACCTAGATAGTTTGTGTGTACAGTATGTTTTGATATGTAGGCTACGTGTGCCATTTTTAAATATATGTAGTTCTGTCCGTGAGCTGGTAATGTTCTATATTATCTCATGGTTCATGTTTTGTGTTGGACCCCAGGAAGAGTAGCTGCTCCTTTCGCAAAAGCTAATGGGGATCTTAATAAAATACCAAAATACCAAGGGTTCTGTTATGAGAGTGAGGTACAGTGATGAGTGATGAAAAGAGCTTTGGGGCCTGTAAATGAAAGCAGATTCTGTACATTAATTGAATCCATTACAATCATAAGTAAGGAGGAAAGGAAAGGAACTGTGTAGCGAATCAATTCTGTTAGCTGTAATTTAATAGAGTGCACTACAGGACAACATCCTTGTACACTGCTTTACAGAACCTGCGAGAATAGATGAGTTTCCACTCGTGCAGTAGGCCAACAGGTTCATTTAAAAGCTAGAGTTAGAGAGCCAGGAGACTCCAGATACGGCCTTTGGCGACTTGGGCACAGGCTAGTTAGGCGTTCACATGGTCGTTCACTTTAGGTACTAGCCACGGCCTTTTATCTAAGAGTGTTGGGGCTAGGTAGGTCAGCAATGGAAAAGGGAAAGGGGGATACCTAGTCAGTTGTACAACTGAATGCATTCAACTGAAATGTGTCTTCCGCATTTAACCCAACCCTTCTGAGTCAGAGAGGTGCGGGGGGGGCTGCCTTAATCGACATCCACATCTTCCAGCACCGGGGAACTGTGCATTAACTCCCTTGCTCAGGGGCAGAACAACATATTTTTACCTTGTCAGCTCAGGGACTCGATCCAGCAACCTTTTGGTTACTGGCCCAACGCTCTAAATGGATCAGGAAAAAATGTTTTAGGAAACAATTCTACATCTGGATAAATTACTGCTCTTGGAGAGAGGTGATCGAGTTCATCCCACTAAATAAAAGTTTAACACATTTCAAGCAGACACACACCAGCGCAAATTCTCAAGAGCAGGTCACACACACTGAGAGGAGGCTTCTCGTCATCATTATTTACACAGTGGATAGTTAAGCGTGTAAATCAACGTTGGACCAAAGGGGAGACGCCAAGGCCTTCATCAGACACCATGGGTTTCCACATCCGCTCTCTGGAGCACTACCTACGAGGGGCCCTAGGAAATAGACACTTGTTTGCTTACTCCCATCACAGCCAGCCCTGTAGGAGAGTACTACATCATTACAGGTCACTATCTACAGCACTCCACCACCTTAGAGGCTATGCCAGAGCCAGACACACCCTTGTGGTGATAGTATGTCATTGCATGTTAGAGGATACATTTTTATTTTACCTTTATTTAAATAGGCAAGTCAGTTAGGAACAAATTCTTATTTTCAATGACACCCTAGGAACAGTGGGTTAACTGCCTTGTTCAGGGGCAGAACAACAGATTTCTACCTTGTCAGCTCAGGGATTCAATCCTGCAACCTTTCAGTTACAAGTCCAATGCTCAAACCACTAGGCTACCTGCCTAGTGGTTTGGGAAGGCTTTGGCTCTTTCTCATCTGTCTTTCCTTAGATTCCTCATGTCCTTCCTTGCCTCCTGCTCACAACGTATTTGAGAAGAAGATTTGAGAGGAGGAACTTTGGAACACTTTTTGAGGAGGGAGGATGAAGAAGACAAATGAGATGTTCAGAACAGCATATTAATGTGGCTGGATTGATAAAATATATTTTATTTGTCACTTCTGCTTCAATGTGGAATCTTTAAAACTTCAATTATTCTTCCTAAGGAGTTAAGATGATGAAATGTACAACAACAAACAACCTTCTGTTTGATTGTAGGACTTTATATTTTATAAAATATGCATTCTGTTGGCATTTTACAAACACACTGCAAGTACTGCCATCTCCACCGAGACAATGATGCAATACAGTGATGATTAACATAATGCTTAAGTGCCTACAGCTATACTCTTTCTAAACATTGGCAATATGAACACTTGATAACATAAAAACAACAAAAAACTGAGTTTAAATCCCTCGGAAACAGATACAATACTACAAGGACCCTTGAAGGGTTTGCTGCTACAAAGCTGCCTAGCACGATAATACTGTAGAAAACGGGGACACTTCGTGTTGCGTAGGCATAGAGACAACATCAAATCAAACGTGGGGACAGGACAAACATAGTACAATACATTCTGGAGTAAAAACACTTCATAATTGTCATCATGCAAGAATAAAACATTTAGAAAATGGCACATATTGAATCACATCTCGATCCATTTCTTATTTGAAATATAGAACATTTCGGAATAGTTTCGGAATAATTATTATCAACATTATAAAGTTATTGCATTTATTTCACATAGGAACTATATGCAAAGCATGTTGTTGCTATTTTTTTTGTTCCTACCCATGTGCATCATGGGTAAAGTGATGATTGGCATTTTCATTAAAAACATGGCTGTCGTTCCTCCTTATTTGATATTTTATCTACACTAGAGGAACAACGAGAATCCCTTTTGTGTGTCTTTCAGCCTACGGAGCGGGAATGCTTGCTTGCCTTTGACCTGTTTCACGTTCCAGTATTACTGTCTCAGTCAGCACCTCCCCACTCGCTCTTTATTTACAATAGTACAAATGTAAAACAGGAGTGGGAGAAAGGGGAGGAGAGGGGGAGGAGGCGGAGGAGGGTAATTACACCCCTGAGATTATCTGGGACAAATGTCAGTGTTTGGGAGCGCACCTGTCTGACATCTAGACCTGACTCCCCCTCTGAGACTTAACCACCTGGTTCCTCTCTCTCTCTCTCTGTGTCACGCACACACACGTGTGCGTACACATACGCATAAACACAAGCACGCAGGCAAAAACCCACACAAACTCCCCACTCCACAGCTTTAGAGGAGGAGAGAGCTTCTGTTGCAGAATAAAACGGATACAAAACCCTGTGTGATAAAACTCATCTTCCTTATAACGATATATATATAGAGCTCTGTGGAACCAAAGCTGGAATGTGATTGTGTCTCCGCTTATCTCGTTCAATTAGGATTCTTCTCATAGCTTCTCGTCCATGATTGTGTTGACGCTGGTGCAGTAGAGTTAATGGGATTGATTGTCAAGGCTTTTACAGGCTGATGCTTCCTGTCAGGCAATGACCCGAGAAGGGGTCAGAATACTCCACAACACACCCAGCCTCCTGCCAGCGGGGCCTGGCTGGCTAGCAGAGGCTAGCTTGGCCTCGGATAGGCCTGGTGCTAAAGTGAGAAGGAGGCCCAGGGCGAGGCAGAAGAAGATGGGCAGGGAGGAGGGCGTTGAGCTGGCGTGGCCTGCGGACCTGATGGTGGAGATGGAGACCTCGGAGGTGAGGAAGGCAGACAGAGGAACATGCGAGACCAGGGTGGGGCTGCCGTAGTTGATGAGCGAGTCAATCTTCTCCGCCTCCATGCTGCAGGCTTCAATCTGAGACGGGATACACACACACACAATGATCAGGTGAAATTTACAGACACACAGTCCTCCTCCCACAGTTTTCTATGCTTTTGTTTGTGTGTGTGTGTGTGTGTGTGTGTGTGTATCTTTATTCCCTTCTGAAAATGTTATTTTGGTACAAACGTGTACCAAACCAGGCTCTTTATTTGTGTATGAAACAATCCTAACGAACCACCTAAAAGCCCATATTATTGACAAATAGTTCCTATGAATAGAGTCATAGAGAGAATGATGCAAGGCTGGCTGTGACCTCCATTTGCCGGTTTGCATCGATCATTATCGGCTCAGGGCTGTTTTTGCAGAGACAGCAATACAATGGGTGGAAAGGGTGTGCAAAATAACTTCATTGGGCGTTTCACCCTAGACGGTAGTGATGAGATGTCTGATTATTTGTCCCAGTGAAGTAAGAGAGATTCTGAGAGAGGACTTTGATTCGTCCCCCAGTAAGAGGGGGTTTGGGTCTCCGGGCTCATGAGGCGTTTAGAAAATCGTTGTGTTTAACCTTTATTTATCCAGCTTAGTCATTGAAATGAAACCTATTTTCAGGGAGAACTGGAGACGGCAGTTGAACAAATAACAGTGAAATATTGGCCCAGACATGTTTATCATGACTCCTGTGCACTCCCCGATAAAGTCCCTGTTCAGGACGGCCCAACGTCACAGAACCGTCAGACAGCAATTGATGTATTGTTGCAGAACCAATATGATTGTCTCTCGTGTAGAATTAGGAAGTCGTTTCAGGCAGCTCTATTCAAACATTTCACTGTACTGAGCACACGCCCCTGAGACATCTGTGTGACTGAACCATTAGTTCATATTCACTACAGAGCCACCAGAAGGCTAGTCTACAGGCTGTGTCACAACTCACTACGCTCCTCCCCATGAACCCCATCAGACTAACCACAAGCATGGCAAAACATGTTATCCGAACTACATTTCAAACAGGAGAAAAAGAAAAAAAAAGAGAGAGAGAGGGAGAGAGGGAGAGAGAGAGAGAGAGAGAGAGAGAGAGAGAGAGAGAGAGAGAGAGAGAGAGAGAGAGAGAGAGAGAGAGAATAGGCAGTCCAGCTGGTACATTTGTGGTGAAAAGGTTACCACCAAACACATTTTTTGAGTTTGAGATATAAGCCGAATAAAAAAATCCAAATAATCGTGAACTCTTTTCAGAATCTATGAGAAGATAATCACAAAAGTGTCCTCCAAGCCCATTCAGGAATATCCCATGTCTCTAAACACTGCCCTATGGGCATCCTCTGTGTGTGCGATCAGCTTGTTAACAACTGCCTCCTCTCTTCTTCTGTAATGACTGTGAGGGGGTGGAGAAACAGAGGGCTCAGTTCTGCGTAGGAAACAAAAGCACTCACAACACCATGATGGGATGATCTGGCCCCAAGGTTTAGTATATGCTATGCTGATTAGGCTCCAGGTCATGCATTAACCAGGAAGTAAAACTAAGGATGTGTCTCAAATGACACCCAATTCCCTATATAGTGCACTACTTGGCCTTGGAACGTTGAAGAATAGGCCTACAAGCAGGGAATCAATTGTTGTCCGTCTGAGAGGAAGCTCATGTAGCCAGAGCACCAGGCTTATCTATTGTGAACGAAGGACAGTCGATACGTCTCTGTGAGAGAGAGTGATTGAGTGAGTGACAGACAGACAGTCAGACAGAGAGTGTGTGAGAGAGAGACAGACAGACAGAGAGTGTGTGAGAGAGAGACAGACAGACAGACACCTGGTTTGCCCCATCCTGGGCTCAAACCAGGGACCCTCTGAACACAAAGCATCATTACCTGTCACTTCACAAAAGCCCCAGGCATTGTAGAGCCAGGGAAAAGTCTACTTCAAGGTCTCAGAGCTGGTGACATCACCGAAGGAAAGCTATTAGCGTGCACAGCAAACTAGCTAGCTCAGTGTCTGCGTAAGTGTGCGTACCTGCAGTGGGGTGGGTTGCTGGTCCACTGGGACGATGAGGACGATGATCTCTGAGTCGATGCTCAGGTAGCCGAAGATGTCACACTGCGGCACGGAGATGTGGAGACGCAGGATCCTCAGGATGTCATGGACCGTCACTGGCTGCTTCCTGTTCAACTGCAACACCAAACCAGGAGGACAAACACAGTCGCACAGAACCAGAGCCAGAGGGGGAAAAGTTTGAGATTCAATTCATTGCAGATAAAGGAAAACTGAACTGCGGGTTTCTTCAAGTTCGTGCTGAATGTGGTCAATACATGTTATTCATCCCCAATTATTAAGAAATATGAAATACCTTTGTGAACAGAAGTTGAAAGGGCAATGAATGTCTTACAGTATAGTGCCTGCTGTCATGGAATGTTTGACACCAATATGGAGGATTGGTTGGAAAAACTATGATGTGTATATCCATTGCTTGTCTGAGTGAGTCATGTCGTCTAGGCCCAAATCCAAAGGCAATTTGTTTGCGATTAGCAGGTTTATGTTCTAGACTTAACGTTGATAAGATGTGTGTGTTGGAAATTAGACTAATAGCCCAGGTTTATAACGAACCTGCTTTGAATTACATTAGCTGTTATAAGCATGTATACAAGGAATTTCTGGGCATTTGCTCTTAAAGCTGCGGCCCGACCCAGTCATTTCAAACTGGCAAAGAATTCCAGAGGAAGACATGATGTTGATGCTTGGTATTTTGGATCTAGGCCTCACTCTAGTGGTCGTTTGGTGTCATTACAGCTCAAAATCAACAGTCGATGCCAAGGGGGTGGCTAATCCCAGTTGAGTAAAACCTAGTCAACTGGGTTTGCAGGCTTTTATTCCAGCCCTGCACAATCATACCTGACACTATGCCCTTGATTAGCAGAATCTAGTGTTTAGGAGCAGGGCCGTATAACAAAAGCCTGCACACAGAATTCCGCAGTTGGTGGAGCTATTGCTTACACCTAAGGTTGCACATTTTTAGAAACTTTCAATCAATTCTCTGGGTTTTCCTAATGCTCAGATTTTAGGATTCCGGGAATTAGGAGTTAATAAGCAGGAAATCCGGAATCCTCCAACCATGATTTCTGGAAAACCAGGGAATTTATTGAAATGTACCTACATTTTGCAACCCTACTTATACATAGACAGTCCTCTTCAATCCACAAAGTAGTGTCCACAGTTTAGATTCAGATATGCAGCAAAACAATTGTTCGTAAATGTTCAACATCTATAACACAACAGCGAACCTTTAACCCTCTTTTTAATGTTAAAATCCATTAAAATCCAACAAAGCAGCCAGCTGGTTGGAAAAGTGAGTGAGTGAGAGGGGACAACTTTTCTGAAATAAAACACAGCCTGGGACCCAAATAAGTGAGGAGCATGTCAGAAGGTGCTGACCTTAGCAAAGTTGTTAATCTGCTCCTTGTTCCACAGGATCTGCAGCATGCCCGCACACAGAGGACAGCATGCACCTGTGAGAGGAAGGGGTTGCCACCAAGTTGTCAGGGGTCAGAGGTTAGGAGTCAATTACAACAATATCGTAATAAGATTTGTGTTCCTGTGTGGAAAAATCCTAAGTATAACATGAGAGCCTTTATATGTCAAAGTGAACGTGGCTGCGCCACTGAGTGTACTGACCACAGAATTAAATAAAACATTAGATATTATATGATTTCTGTCTCTATTGTACTGACCGGGTGGTGTGACAGGGATGCAACCCGGGGTGGACAGGGCGGGGCAGGGGATCATGTCACAGCCTGAGTCAGAGGCAAACTCTGCCACCGCCCCCACGGCGTGGCACCGCCCCTGATAGTCCACGGCAACGCGGTCCGAGTAGGCCTCGCACACTGTGTTGTACGTCTCGCCGTTGTGGCCGCACACAGGCCGCGCCTTTTTACAGGCATCCTGCACAGAACCCAAACCCATACACACACAAACACAAGAAAGTTTGAGTTAGGATTCAGCCCTTATTAATGTATTTTGTGAAAAATATCATATATTAAATCATAAATACACGTGACCTTTCTACTCTTCATAATACATCATTCATATCCAGATAAACTTAATCAAGGTAAGCTACTCCAATTAGTCACATAGGGAGGCCATTTTTTTTATATATCACACCAGGTGTATTGGTTTTCTTTGAATAGCTCTGTACCTCAGCAATACTCTCGGAGAGGGGGAGGGCAGTTAAGTTCTCCTACATCACTGCAAACGGTTTGATTGCGTGCCTCTTGGTTCGGTGACTTGACACCGGGACTGAAGTGGGTTTTTAATGGGTTGTCGTCTCCCTTAAACGTGTATAAAACTAAATCCGGTCTGTTCCACTGATGGAGCCACTGCTCAGAGCTACCGAGGCGAGACGCCATGAGGCTGATGTTGTGAGCGACCGCAATGGAGAAACATGATCCTACCAGGCCCTAAACACTAAATAACCACTTGAATTCAACTTTCAGCTTTAATTCTCCACTTTCATAAACACACACACAAACATGGGGGGATTTTGCCTGTATCATGTACAAGCACAGTCCTACACAGGAGATGTATGTGTCTGCAGGTAGACTAAGTGCATGGGCAGACTAAGAACCTAAAGAACCTTATTTTATTAGACAAAACCATAGGGTATTTCAGCTTTTGGTGGGCTGGGATATCTGCCTCCTCTCATAAACCATGGCAAAAACATACATACTCAGTCAGTTACTGGAGGTAGGATATGCAAATTTGGAGTATGTGTGTGTGTTTGTGTTGCAACAGCTGGGCCTTGTTATCCTACCTCTGAATGCAGGCTCTCCATTTAAGCGTTCACGAACACAAACAGAGAAAAGCTTTTCAGAGACTCTAAAAACAAGGATTATCTCTGCGTGATTGACTACATGCTGTGCATCTCCCTTCAGTAGGGCGATTTTCAAATAGCTGATTGTTTAATGCTATCTAGCAGGTGTTTCAATGCTACCTATTGCTGCCTCTCCTTATGAGTTCTGGCATGCATTCTCATCACAAATTAATTACATGTATTGAATTGTCCAAAAGCCCTTAAACACTGTCAACATTTATAGTCAATTTAGCGCAGTGGTCACCAACCAGTCGATCGACATGTTGATCTCCAAAGTATTTCTAGTCGATCGCCAAACATTTCTGTAAAAAACACAACGATAAAGCCTTGAGTTCCTATTTGTTATTAGTCTCGGGCTGTTGGTGATAGGTGCAGCAAATTCAGCTGCCCTGCGCGCCGGGTAGGCAAACTGTTGCCACTTCATGTGTTTGAAGGTACAAACTCTGCCTTCCCGGTGGCCATGGAGAGGAAATCAAGTGCACTATTCCACTGCTGGCCAATCAGATTGCTCAGATGACCGAGTCTGCAGTAATTTATCAGCATACAATACAGCTACGGCAAAATTGATACTGTGAGATTTCAAAACGTTTAAAACCATGACTAGAGAGAGACTGTCAACGAATACAGCAAAGAGATACTGTTTCTATGAGTGAGTTCATGTTTAATTTCTTACTCAGCACTGTCAACATTTTGTATTCAACTTGTATAACCCATAAAATGCGCATTCTTCCTACTTCCACTCAGAGCTACCTTCAAGTACTGCAGCAGTAATGAATGAGTAGGAAAATGTATCTATAGGCTTGCGTTGTTGTTATTTTTAGCCGCTTGGGTATTTTTTAATATCAAGGAATATTTCAATTTCTCTGTTCATAAGAGTAACAACATGAATTTGTGCATGAAGCTGAAATAATGTGGTGCGACTCGAGTTCCGATAAGCTTCCATATTTTAAGTCATGTTAATAAAATATTAGAGCGGTAGATCTCGGCATGCATTTTGACTCAGATAGTGATCCTGACTCAGAAAAGGTTGGTGCAGATGTTATGGAAACTTGGACAGCAAGTTTCAAATGTTCTACTTCAACAAGTTGCTTTGGCTAACTGTCAAACTGTTACCCGACAATGGCCCATGCAGGACAGGTTCTAGCTCCCTCATATTAAAATCTGGACCTTGAAGACCGTTCCAGTTCCACTCTTCTACTATAATCAGGGACCCATTTTGACCTGGAACAACAGGTGGGTGCAATGAATTATCAGGTAGAATAGAAAACCAGCAGTAGTCCGGCTGGTGCGTTCTGCCCAACGCATCACCAGGGGCAAACTACCTGCCCTCCAGGACACCTACAGCACCCGATGTCACAGGAAGACCAAAAAGATCATCAAGGACAACAACCACCCAAGCCACTGCCTGTTCACCCCGCTATCATCCAGAAGGCGAGGTCAGTACAGGTGCATCAAAGCTGGGACAGAGAGACTGGAAAACAGCTTCTATCTCAAGGCCATCAGACTGTTAAACAGCCATCACTAGAAACAGAGAGGCCGCTGCCTACATACAGACTTGAAATTGGCCACTCTAATCAATGGATCATTAGTTCCGTTAATAATGCCACTTTAATAATGTTCACTTATCTTGCATCACTCATCTCATATTTATATGCTGTATTTTATACCATCTATTGCATCTTGCCTATGCTGCTGTCATTGCGCATCCATATATTTATATGTATATATTCTTATTCCCTTCCTTTACTTAGATTTGTGTGTATTAGGTAGCTGCTGTGGAACTGTTAGATTACATGTTAGATATTGCTGCACTGTTGGAACTAGAAGCACATACATTTCGCTACACCGGCAATAACATCTGCTAACCACGTGTACGTGACCAATAACGTTTGATTTGACCTTGGAGGGTACATATTTAAATACTCCTGGTCTAGCTGTTACCTGACAGTGGCCCATATAGGCCAGGGTCTTGTCCATCTGGAGGAGCTGACAGAGGTTGGGGTGCTCCACGTTGTCTGTGTCGCAGGCCAGGTCCATGTGAATCTTGCCACAGCTGGAGGGACGACCAACACACTCATACTGGGGACAGTGGTAGTCAACCATGTCTGTAAGGCACACTCTACGGCTGGGAATACACCTGAGGACCAACGGAAGGAAGGGGGGAAAGGGGGTTCATTTAGTGATTATTTTAAGCAGTGGAAGTCCAAAACATGGACGCGTTACAGCTATCGCTTTCGTCAGTGTACACAACTATTCTTTTCAAGTAGTGTAGGTCCTTTGGTTTGAGTTGAGCACTGATGTTCCTAATTATTATTGTGAAGTACTGTACCTTAATGGTGTGTTATTCTCACAGCAGACATCAGTGCTTTTTTACCATGTGAATTACCCCATTTACTCCTTTATTTAAAACATAAACCATATTATAATCATAATGGTACCCATCTTTAGGGGACGTATTTATATCAGTACATTAATGCTGATTTTCGATGGGAAACAGAGAGTGAAAATCTATGAAACCTAATGAGCCCTGCCCTTTTGTATACAGTAGAGTCGAACTATACAAAACAAGCAAACGTTTAGGTAAAAAAGGAGGGACCCTCTCTCTCTTTCTCCACCACAGCCCCCCTATCACCAAGGTAACCATCCCTGCATCCGTACCTCAGCACCAATCAGGTGGTCTGCAGGCCGCAGCTAGACTTTTATCACCTTGTTTACGGAAAAAGAACAAATGTTTGAGAGATCCCACCAACTCTCTGTGCCTTTGAACAGATGGCCAAGGGGAGACATTATAGAATGAGTTTGCAGTGCTTTACATAAGGAAGGATGCCAAAACACATTTCTTTACTGTGTGGAGGGGAGAGGGGGGGTAAAATGCGTCTGTATCACGTTTTGGGTAAGACCCAGATGCAGAGAGTGTCGAAGAAACAAAAGTTTATTACTAGTACAGGGGCAGGCAAAACGACAGGTCAAGGGCAGGCAAAACGACAGGTCAAGGGCAGGCAGAGTTCAGTAATCCTGGTAGGGTGCAAAAGGTCCAGAACGGCAGGCAGGCCCAGGGTCAGGGCAGGTAGAATGGTCAAAACCGTGAAAAACTAGAAAACAGGAACAAGAGCAAGGGGGAAAACGCTGGTAGGTTTCACGAAAAAAAAGGAACTGGCAACAGACAAACAGAGAACACAGGTAAAAATACACTGGGGATAATGGGGAAGATTAGTGACACTTGGAGGGGGTGGAGACAAGCACAAAGACAAGCACAAAGACAGGTGAAAGATCAGGGTGTGACAGACCAGCTCTGATGTTCGTAGTAATAGGAGTTAACACGGAGCCATGTGTGGTTAAGGAGTGTGTCCTAACCATAGAATTAGGAATTAGATTAATAATAATAGTCATTTAATAGGATCTCTATGGTCCTAATAATGTGCCATCCAGGGAAAGAGGGAGCAATGTTAGATGGATGATGCTGTCTGGGGAAGAGGTAGTGATGTTAGATGGATGATGCTGTCTGGGGAAGAGTGAGTGATGTTGGATGGACGATGCTGTCTGGGGAAAGAGGGAGCGATGTTAGATGGACGATGCTGTCTGGAGAAGAGGGAGCGATGTTAGATGGACGATGCTGTCTGGGGATGAGTGAGAGATGTTGGATGGATGATGCTGTCTGGGGAAAGAGGGAGCGATGTTAGATGGCCGATGCTGTCTGGGGATGAGTGAGAGATGTTGGATGGACGATGCTGTCTCGGGAAAGAGGGAGCGATGTTAGATGGACGATGCTGTCTGGAGAAGAGGGAGCGATGTTAGATGGATGATGCTGTCTGGGGATGAGGAAGTGATGTTAGATGGACGATGCTGTCTGGGGAAGAGGTAGTGATGTTAGATGGACGATGCTGTCTGGGGAAAGAGGGAGCGATGTTAGATGGACGATGCTGTCTGGGGAAAGAGGAAGCGATGTTAGATGGACGATGCTGTCTGGGGAAGAGTGAGAGATGTTAGATGGACGATGCTGTCTGGGGAAAGAGGGAGCGATGTTAGATGGACGATGCTGTCTGGAGAAGAGGGAGCGATGTTAGATGGACGATGCTGTCTGGAGAAGAGGGAGCGATGTTGTCTGGGGATGAGGAAGTGATGTTAGATGGACGATGCTGTCTGGGGATGAGGAAGCAATGAGGGAGCAATGTTAGATGGATGACGCTGTTTGGGTAACAGGGAGTGACCCTCAGGGCTCTGGGAGCTCTAGGCCATTCCGGAGGGGAGGGTTACAACACACCCCATACAGGCGCGCCTTATGACACAGTTACCGCCGGCAACCACAGGGGGACACACAGCCTGGCCACACCTGAATACACAACCACTGGATACGAGGCATTTTGAGAGGGGATTTCAAGAAAAAGCGGAAGAGAGGAGAAGGGTGCAGGAAAATAGGATCTATCAAGAGAGGAAATAACACTCGTGGACAATATTCCCTCTAAGTTGCACGCCTGCCTGCAGCAGCCCAGCTTCCTGGGACTGCCACGCAGAACAAATATTAGCCCACAGAGAGAAGCACGAGATTGCACTCAACTTTCTATAGCAGTGGTAACCAACCAGCCGATCTCCAAGGCATTCCTAGTCAATCGCCAAACATTTATGTAAAAAAACAAATGAATAACTTTTTTATTTGTCTTGGGCTGTTGGCTGTAGTTGCACCGGATTCAGCAGCCCTCCGCACCGGGTAGGCGAACTGTTGCCATTTTTCACCATTTACTGTGTCTGAAGGTACAAACTCTTCCTTCCCGGCGGGCCCAGAGAGCAAATCAAGTGCACTATAGGTCTAACGCTGGCCAATCGGATATCTCAGATTACCATCTCTGCAGGCATAAAATAAATCTACAGCGAAGTTGATACTGTTAGATTTCAAAATGTTTAAAACCATGAGTAGAGAGAGACTGTCAACATACACAGCAAAGAGCTGCTGTTTTTATGAGTGAGTTCATGTTTAAGTTCTCACTCAGCACTGTCAACATTTTGTATTCAACACTTTTATAAGCTATAAAATGTGCGTTCTTCCTACTTCCACTCAGCGCTACAACAAGTACTGCAGCAGTAATGAATGAGTAGGAAAGTGTATCTATGGGCTTGCGTAGTTGTTATTTTTAGCGGCTTTGGTCTTTTTTAATATCGAGGAATATTTAACTTTCTCTGTTCAACATGAATTTGTGCTTGAGGCTGTACACCTCGAGTTTTGCCATCAGCTGAAAGACGGTATCCCTTTTTCGGTCAGTGGAAGAAAGAGAGAGCGGAGGGATGTTGAGAGATGGACCCTCAGGCTGCTGCTCTCTCCCTCTGCTGAGACTGACCATCAGATGCAGGTAAAACACAAATAAAAATTATTTAAATGTATGGTCACTCATCTGTGTCTCGCAAGTAAATCAACAATGGATCTATTACCAGTGTGATCATATTGCTTACCTCAAATGTTTTATATAATTTAAAAAACTGTCCCGAACAACAATTCAAGCAAAGCCAATATGCAGTGATAATGTATTGGGCCTATAGCTTACTGCACAAACCTCATTGCTACAAGGCTGTTTTTAATTGGTTAATGTTGCATAGGCTTACGTTTTTTTACGTCATGTTAAAAGAAATCAGGGTGGTAGATCTCGACTTGCATTTTGAAAGTGATCTTGACTCAGAAATGTTTGGTGACCACTGTTCTAGAGATTTCCCTGTTATTAACACTGTCAACATTTCCCTTTAATGTGGAAATTGTGATTGAATCAACTCCATATTAGCCACTTTCAATGCAACATACTGAAACAAAACAAACTATGCAAGAGATTATGTTGTAGGCAGAAAGCATCAGAGTAGAAATCTATTGCATTGACACATACGATTCAGCCAGTACTCTACACAGACCGGCGCGGCATAAACAATCAGAGCTACAGTAGGCCGATATGCAAATAGACCATTGCCATATATGGATCTGTGCCATTCACTTTGAACTGGACTGGGTTTACAGCATGCGCAGTCATGAGTAGATGCACTTGTTTTGAGATCAAAGCGAGAGCTGCATGTAGCCATGTGTGCACATTTTGTTCATATCCTTTGGTGCAGTAGATACTAAGTTATTAGCCCAGTTATAGATAATTTCTAGTCAGCAATAGGGAAGGGATTGCTTCCTACAAGCACACGAAATGTGTGCATTTCTAAACATCTTTGAAAAGCAAGTCAGATAGTGATTTTTTTTTCTCCCAGTGTTGTATTTTGAGACAGGCTTGAATAAGCTCAGTAGCCAATAGGCAGAGGGGAGCATAATTTGTCTGATTCTCTGTAATAATGGTATGGGAATAATAATGCATTTGATTTTGTTAAGTGGTTTATTGCATCAAAAAAAAACTGTTCAGTCGCCTCCTTGTCTGTAAGATAAGTGGACAAACAGGTTAATGCCGAGCCCTGAATGGAATCTAGGCCTACATGAAAACCACACATTGGCTGCTACTGTAGGCTGAATGATAGAACAGCTATTTCCATGTTAAAATGTCGTGGGATACATTGTCTCCATGTTTTTTAATGGTAGGCCACTCTGGTAGGCCTGCATTATGATCAAATAGCCACAGTAGCCTACTTGACCACTGTTAAAACTGTAACTTAAAGCGGGTACATCCTCATTGTTCACAGTAAACGCGCGCTGGAAGTTGCCCAGAATTTTCACGACATTCAAGTTTGCGCTCAGCAGACCTGAAATTTGCTCAACGTCTACATTTTTTTGAGGGAACATTGCTAGTTGACTGAGATGGAAGAGGATCAGGGCTCAAGGCCTCTGTTAGGAGAGATATAACGTCCTCTAGAGTGGAGGTGTCCAGTCTTATCCACTAAGGCTGTATGGAATGCTTTGAAAATGCATCCTCCCTACCTTCCTTCCTTGAAGTAATCATTGATCGGACATGGTATGCACATAGTGGAACCTCTGCACTCACCAATCCAATTGTGTTGAATCAGTCATTATTCCAATAAACAAACGATTGAAGGAAAGAAGGAGTGATGGAGTATCTTACCTCTGGTTCTTCTGGCAGGGGTTGGGGGAACAGGGGTCGCTGCTGCGGCAGTGGCCAAACACAAACTGGTTGTCTTTGAAGCCCATGCAGCGGGCCACACAGGCACTGGGGTAGGTGCGGCCATTACGGGCACACACTGGCACGAAGCGGTCAGGGCAGCCACATGGGAGCCCTACGGAGAGGAGGAGAGCGGGAGAGAGAAAGAGAGAGAGAGGGGCAGGGGGAGAGAGATTAGGGAAAATGCTTTCAGGATCAGGAAAAAATAAACATTATAGCAAGACCATCAACACACACACTGTTCTTTGTTTCTCTCTCACACACACACACCAGTGAAGCGGCGGCGGTCCTCGTCTGAGCTGTCGGCGCTGAGGCACTGGCGGGTGGAGCAGATGGTCTCTCCAGCGAAGCAGGAACAGGGGTGGCAGTCTACCCTGAAGGACGTCCCATGGTCTGTAGGACAAGAACACATCGTCACCCTGTGAGACCTTGTCTGATTTCAGTGGTTATTGGGCTGCAAATGTAACTGTTATCTGACACTTTGAGTCCTCCAGCAACTGCTAGACTTAAACTATGCGATCTGGGTCATGGCACCTACAGTTGTCATGGTTCCACCTTTATCCTTAAGCACTGATTCCTCTTCTGGTCTCTTCTCTGCACCTGGATCCAGCCTCACCACGTCACAACAGTATTAGACCTGGGAGCTGATATGAGACTTGACTTCTACAAGATCCTCTTCTGCTGTGTGTGTGGGGCATTCCCACTCCTTAGGTATTTGTTATTGTTTTTTTATTGAACAAATAGGACAATGGAGAGATAGCAGGGAAGATTGCGATTCAGTAGGGCGTGGGTGGGATTTGAGACCATGCCGACTCTGGTACAGTATGTGTGTTCCAGGATCTGCGGCTCTAACTGCTAGACCACACAGGCCACATGTACAAGACAGTCTGTGGAAGTTAAAGCAACCCTCGGGTTTGGGATGTCCTGGTATACCTTAGCTTTATTTCTTTAGGATCTGAAACACAGAAAAATTATCTTTAACTAAACTAAGGCTTCCCTATAGGATACTACATGTTCCTCTCCTAATGCTGGATATAAGAACTGTGAAGCCCCACCACTCTCACTCTCAGGCAAACCACATCTGTGTCAAATAAGGCTGAAACGTCTGACCCTCCTTTTGAACCGGAGCGAAAACAAACATAAAAGCAAAAGCAATAAACTGATTTGGGTTCAAACAAATGTAGATTCAAAGCTGGTACATTAAACAATGGGGGGAAGGGGGAAAAAATGCTAATATAAAACCTAGATATGAAAGACAATCCTGTTGTTCAAAGTGTTGTTTTTCTATGGGGATATGATTAGCCACTAGGCCACTAGGGGGCAACATCACAGAGTGACGAAGGCCATGTGTAGCCTAGAGGGGGATGTGGTTACTCTATGCTGAATTCTTCCCTGCTGTTCACAGAAGAGAGTGTGTGTGTGTGTGTGTGTGTGTGTGTGTGTGTGTGTGTGTGTGTGTGTGTGTGTGTGTGTGTGTGTGTGTGTGTGTGTGTGTGTGTGTGTGTGTGTGTGTGAGAGAGAGAGAGAGAGAGAGAGAGAGAGAGAGAGAGAGGAGACTGGCAGCAGGCTCCTTTCAAGTCACAGTATTGACATATAGGGCGGGCCAGAGGGAGACCGCGGGAAGGAAATACCAACATGCGGTTGGTTGGGTGCCTTATTTTTAGTTGTTTTTTTTTAAATGTAGTGTTGCCATGCTGCTAGGGGAAGAAGAAGAGTGGCAGTGATGTTTACACTACAGGAAGCATTTTACTTTCACAACCAGGCACAACAGCACCAAGAACTCCTCCACAGAGAGCTCTCTCCAGTCCCAAGTCAACTCCTGGGTCGTGTTCAGCACGGCATGGGTAGCAAAATGTTTTGACACGGAATATAAAAATAAGGGTTCCTTTTTTTGAGTTCAGGTATCGTGCTTCCAAGTTTTCCCGTTTTGTGCCTACTGAACACAATTGTGGTCCAACAGTCAGTTGTCAGCTTCAGACGTATAACGACAAATGTGCCCAATGTCGGCATGTATAAATTGTTCCTTTATAGCTGAAAACCAGATGGATGCTACAGAATGGGGCAAATAAAACTACCCTCACACAATGTAAAGTGTTCTGTGCTTTTAAAATAGTAAGATCTACTGAAAAGTGTCACATGAATTCGAGCCATTTAGAACAAGTGAGCGGTAGCTTACTTTTTCTTTGTCCCCCAACAATGCAAGTCTTGGAGGTGTCTATGCAGGGCATCTCAGCACAGTTCTCCAGCCTTCCACTCTGGCCACAGGTACACACCTCGAAGCAACCCGCCTGCCCATTACGCATGGGCACCTGGATACGGGCTTCCAGGTGGACCAGG
This sequence comes from Oncorhynchus masou masou, assembly GCF_036934945.1. Taxonomy (NCBI): domain Eukaryota; kingdom Metazoa; phylum Chordata; class Actinopteri; order Salmoniformes; family Salmonidae; genus Oncorhynchus; species Oncorhynchus masou. The sequence continues at coordinate 22,152,679 of NC_088239.1, read as the reverse complement.
AACTCTGAGGCTTCGCCCAGTTTACAGCCTGCACACACACACGCACGCACGTATGTACACACAAACACACACACACCCAGAACACAGTACAGTCAGACTAACTGTTCACGTCTACACACATACACATGTATTTACAGTGGACACAGGCGCCTCCTAGAGGCACAAGACGGTATGGTATGCAGCAGTGATGTCATGATACCAGGTTAAGGATCATTATACTCGATAACAAAACAATGCCACTGAAAAAAGAAAGCAGGAAGAAGGACTGTGGTTTGTCCCTTTTTTTGGGGGGGGAGTCACTCTCAAAATCACACTTTTTTGATAGAAAATTTATACAAGTCCACAACAATGCTTAACTTAACTCTTTACCCTCGTGGGAATTGGCCTACAGAAGAAATATGAAAAGCATGTGCATAACCATGGTAGCAATTGAAAGGGAACAGTTTGGAGGTAATGGGAAAAGTATTAGACCAAAGTTGAGGACATAACAGTTCACCTGACACAAGACTGAAACCAAACATTACACTGTTGATTTTATGTGCATTTTACATTTACTGTACTTTTCGCTGAATTTGTTGAGAACAAAATCTCAAAATACTCTGGATACATTCAGTAACATGATAACAGTATTCGTGGAAAATGTGGGGTAGGTTCAACATAAGGCAAATAAAATGACAAGGGTTTGAGTGAGAGGACTAACTGGAGTCTCAAAGTGTACACAGTTCCTAAATCATTTCAATGCACTTTATGACTCAAAGAAGAGTCTTGAACTATAAGGTGTTTTTTTAGCTCTCCTAGCTGTGCCGTTGAGGAACTAGAGCAAGCACACTTGCAGTTGTTTTGTTTGGAACACAGCCCTGCATCCCCGCCATCACACAATTACTGTTGATGTTTACGCAATCCAAAAACGGTTAATTATGAATCGATATCTGGGTCAGAATGCTGCAGAGAATGCGAATCACTGATGCATTCTGTTTGTTTCATAATAAACTTGGGCAAATGAATTACTTTTCTAATAAGTTCAATACATTTAGTTGGTGAGACAGATTTGATAGAAGAACCGAAGGTAACAAAATTCTACTACCAAATTGTGTTTGTAGTATGGAAAAAGTACAGACGTTACGATATACCGTTAAATACTACTTAGTAGAACAAGCTCAAAACAGTGTGTCTCTATGTACAGTGGATACGGGTTACGTGGCGGTATGGTATGTTGTTATACTGTACCAGGCACACAGAAGTAGGGCAGGCAGTCCTGTCCTGGCTGACAGCCCTTCCTGTTCACCTCACACAGGTGGTTGCTGAGACAGGGGTTGGGATTACAGGGGTGGATGACCTCCTCAATGATGTTACCCAGGGAGCTAGGAGCTGTGTGTGGACGAATGAGACATTTCCTTTGAAGCTTTAGAGAACTCTGAGATTAATCATTTATCCTTGTAATAACTGGACTCCTTGCATGTATGTGTAATCATGAAAATACTTTTTCATTGTGTGAATATGAATCATATAAATTGGTAAGTCCTTTCAATTGGTAACGGTAAGGTAACAGTGCTAGTTGTTCAAAGACACACACACACACACACACAGTCCCACTCACTGAGATATCTCTCCAGGGGGATGCAGCGTTCAGGGTCATCTATGGGAGACAGGATCTCACAGATGCGCTCGGCTGTCTGTCCCTCGTGGAAGCGTTTGTGGTCACCACACTGTGTCAGGATGTCTACACAGTCCGACCTGAAGGGTTGTCAACAGCAGGGGAAACGGCCAGTGAAGGACAGGGTGAGGAACATTCACTATTGCAAGAAGGGTTGCATAATTCCGGGAATGTTCAATAAATTCCCTGGTTTTCCTGGAATTAGTAGGGAATAAACAGGACATCCGGAATCATCCAAACAGGATCTATTGAAAGTTCGCTGAATTTTACAAACCTAATTGCAACGCTGCAAGGTGTTTCGAAATGATCCAAGGCTACGCAGCATTTACGGCATGCAATGTAACTTGAAACTCCTTTCCAGTTCGTATTTGACTGTGAAAGATTTTCATTCAGTGCAACACATATCTAAAAACAGTTTCAAACCGTTTAAAGATGCTGAACTTTAACCCAGTGTAGAGTTTAGCCAGGTCACATACAAACAGAGATATACTGTAGCATCGTCTGGCTTGACAGATACAGCAGAAGGCTATTGCTGAAAGTGAGGTCAGACGAAACACAAGACAGATTCCTATTCCCTGCATACATCGCACAGCATCCTCCAAGTGCCGGGAAAGCTTAGGTGCAGACATTAAAGTGCTGGACTTGTGTTTGAAGTGACTTGGGCTGCTCTCAGGCTTGCCACTGGCCCATATGTTACATTCCCAACCGTCTGTCTGCTCTGTTGATTTGCCATCCTGGGGTGTAATTTCCTTTCTAGTCCTTTATTGCGGTCTCAGCTTTTCTTACCCACACTGAGTTAAGAATGCATGTTGCGTTTCTGTTGCCTTGAGCGGGCTAATGTAATAACGTACCTTTGTGCTGCAGGTAATCAGTATGGTACACCTGGCATTCCACACACTGAGCCAAATAGGATTGACAAAACAATTATGTGTGATAGAAAAGTCATTCACCCGAGAGCCGAAGATTAAGAGATTAAGTTGAGTTGTACAGTCTGTGTATGAGTAATTATTTAAAGAGACAGATTATTTGTACATGGGCATAAGCATGCATGCACACACTCATGTACACGTACACACATAGACACACACACAGACACACACATTTCTTGCTCAGACATGAACAGCGGAGCCACAGTGTTTAGTTGTACTGGACAAGGCCAATACAACATGCCAATCTAAGCCCTGACTGATGTATGTGGGGTTCTGTCCTGCCATCGCTCACTGACATCCCGTCTTTGTCCTCTGTGGCTGGGTATAGAGGGGGGGAGAGCCTGGGCAGGGGATACAGAGCTCCAGACAGGCCCCCTGACATCCCAAAGCAGCCCAGGAAGAATGACTCTGAAAGGGGTAGCGTGAGGAGGCCTAATCCCCCCCTACCTCCAGAACAATGAAGGAGTGTGTGTGTCTGTCTGCTGTCTATATGTGTGTGTCTGCCCAAGGGCTCCCCCTAGAAATGCAAGTGTAAATAAAGGTGCAACAAAAGGCCACTGTCACACACGTGTAGCACCTGTGAATAAAGCCTGTCAGCTGGAACACGCTCCTGACCACATTGATAAGGCCTCCACATGCATTGGCTGTTACAGCCCTGAGGGCTAGCCTAGTGTACAGGTAAATGCTGGTGTGTTAACCACAGTCACTAACATGCTAACTACCCCATTCAGCCTGACAGAAACCCAGGTGTGATTGCTCTCAGAGGTAAAAGCTTCAATCAAAAGATTTGCTTTCAGTCAAAGGATCTGCACATAAATAACCTGAGGTGGGATAGTGAGTCAAGCCATGCAGAAACCACAACATCCTCCTCCCTGAGTCAATCTAACTACATGTTGTGTCAGCAGAGAGCTCTATATGAGATCACCTGTATTTGGTTCATGTGGTTTTAGGTTCCAGCTGGTACTTTGTCGGTCGTTTCCTGAGGGGGACTTTTTACTGTGACAACGGGAGTCGATTGAAGGTGAAGGTGGGATGCTGTATGTACTTATTTAACTATTTATTAACTTTATTTTACCAGGTCGGTGATTTCAAGATGGAATGTTTTCTCAAAGGCGGGATAAATGGTAACGCATTAACAGCAGACCCACATTAAGCCAATCCCTCGACTAAAAAGCACTTTAAATGGGGATTCTCCAATGGACACTTTTTAGTCCAGGAGATGGCTTAACCTGGGTCTGGGAAACTAGACCAAAGTCATACTAAATACGTGAAGTCAATTAACAGAATGAGAACAGAGAGGGTACATACTTGCAGATGACGCTGCCGCGGGACTTGCTGTAGCAGGGTTTGATCTGCAGGGCGCAGGCCACAGCCTTCCACATCTCCGGACGACACTTCCTGATGTCCAGGACGGGGATGTTCATAAAGGGCATCTTGATCGTCCCATTGGACCACAGCTTGATGTCGTTCATGGCGCCCTGGTCTGATTGGATGTTACAGCTACGGAACAGCTCAGTGGGCCTGGAGTCAATAAGACCGGGAGACGTGATAGAATTAGCAGATGGACTCAATAGAACACGCATCTATCAGAATGAATACAAACGTGCACACAACAGAAACACAGAGAATCGGTTAACATTTTCGGGGTGGGTGCTAGGTTGCTTCGACTCGAGGTTAGGACATGGATACAAAGTGAGTCACAGAGTGAATCTTACTACAGAAGACAAAAACCCATGTCCATATAAACCAAAACGTAACACACAACACTGCCGCTGTCTCTGTCTAAAGGTTGCACAGTCACTCTGCCTTGTGAGTCCAGATGTTGTGTCTACAGCTCAACAGCACATGGATGTGGCTGTGATGATGTCACACCCCGGGCACTGTTTACTACTGTTAGTCACTGCGCAGAAGCATCCCAGATACAAGCCAGGGAACAAAAGACCAACGGCTGGTCCCGGGAAGCACTACTTCCTGAAGAAACCTGTTGCTGGGGCGAGGACTATTTTCTTTAATGATCTACAGGAGGGAGGAAGTGTCTTTCATATACGTCCAGTGTGGACCGGGTGATTGGTAGGTTTATGTAGGTCCAATGTGGGCTGGGTGATTTGTAGGTTCCACTGGGTGAGGGAGGGATGTTTCTGGGGCTGATGTTGAATCTGGTCTAGCGCTGATCTCCAGCCAGTGGTTGATTTAATAACAGCCTTTCAAATCTCCCACTGGCCACTCATGCTGACTTGCCCGTGCGTGTGAGTGTGCGTGTGTGTGCGCGTGTGTTTGTGTGTCAGAGGTGGAACCAAGTTACTATTATTCGAGTCCCAAGCAAGTCTCAAGTCACAAGGTACGAGTCTCGAGTCGAGTCACAAGTAGAACGAGTCTCAAGTCGAGTCAAAAGTAGAACGAGTCTCAAGTCGAGTCACAAGTAGAATGAGTCTCAAGTCAAGTCCAAGTCTTGCATTCTAAGAGCAAGTCAAGTCCAGTCACAAGTTTTTTCTAGTCAAGTGTCAAGTCAAGTAAAAAATAAAATAAATAAAAAACTTTACATGAAATGAATTGTGTTGGATGGCGGGGTGCGAGACAGCTATAGCGGTCGCTAATAGTAAAGGCCCAGTGCACTACTTTCTGGAAGAAAAAAAAATTCAGGGGGTGCTGCAGCACCCTCAAAACCCCTACTTCCTGCGGCTATGAATGTGTCATTACATCCATAAATGGTGATGCATTTTCAAAACGCAAGACACAAAAATAAACTGCGCTTTGCACCTGCATTTTGTGCTGAAAGTCATTGATGTTGACAGTCATGATCAACTAGGGATGTTATGTCACTTCTGTTATGTCCAGAGCAAGCAGGATCATACAGCCTCGTTGTCTTCTTTATTATTTTGGTTAGGTCAGGGTGTGACATGGGTGATGTATGTGTTTTTGTACAGTCTAGGGGTTTTGTATGTTTATGGGGGTGTATACTATCTAGGTGTTTATGTATGTCTATGGTTAGTTGCCTGTGTCTGCACCTGTTTATATATAGCGTCACGTTTGTTTTGTTGTTTTGTATAGTTTGTTTAGTGTTTCTTCGTTAATAAATAGAAGAATGTATTCACATCACGCTGCGCCCTGGTCTCTTCCATTCAACGAACGTGACAGAATAACCCACCAAACAAGGACCAAGCAGCATGATAAAGAGGAACAGCGATTAATGGGGAAATGGACCTGGGAGGAAAAACTGGATGGAGCAGGACCCTGGACACAGCCAGGGGAGGAGAAGTACAGAGGGGAAAGGACTCTGCAATGGAAGCAGGTGGAGAAAGCACAGGAGGAACGGCGACGTTATGAGGGTACATGGCTAGCACGGAAGCCCGAGAGGCAGCCCCAAGATTTTTTTGGCGGGGGGCACACGAGGAGATTGGCTGAGTCAGGTCGGAGACCTAAGCCAACTCCTCGTGCTTACCGTGGGGAGCGTGCTACTGGTCTGGCACCGTGTTATGCGGTGGAACGTACAGTGTCTCCAGTGCGTATTTCTAGCCCGGTGCGCTCTATGCCAGCGCCCTGCATTTGCAGGGCAACTATAACCATCCAGCCAGGACAGGTTGTGTCAGCTCTACACTCCAGACCTCCAGTACGCCTCCAGAGCCCTGTACGCCCTGTTCCTCCTCCCCGCACTCGCCCTGAGGTGCGTGTCCCTAGCCCAGTACCACCAGTGCCAACACCACGCACCAGGCTTCCTGTGCGTCTCCAGAGCCCTGTACGCCCTGTTCCTCCTCCCCGCACTCGCCCTGAGGTGCGTGTCCCTAGCCCAGTACCACCAGTGCCAACACCACGCACCAGGCTTCCTGTGCGTCTCCAGAGCCCTGTACGCCCTGTTCCTCCTCCCCGCACTCGCCCTGAGGTGCGTGTCCCTAGCCCAGTACCACCAGTGCCAACACCACGCACCAGGCTTCCTGTGCGTCTCCAGAGCCCTGTACGCCCTGTTCCTCCTCCCGCACTCGCCCTGAGGTGCGTGTCCCTAGCCCAGTACCACCAGTGCCAACACCACGCACCAGGCTTCCTGTGCGTCTCCAGAGCCCTGTACGCCCTGTTCCTCCTCCCGCACTCGCCCTGAGGTGCGTGTCCCTAGCCCAGTACCACCAGTGCCAACACCACGCACCAGGCTTCCTGTGCGTCTCCAGAGCCCTGTACGCCCTGTTCCTCCTCCCCGCACTCGCCCTGAGGTGCGTGTCCTTAGCCCAGTACCACCAGTGCCAACACCTCGCACCAGGCTTCCTGTGCGTCTCCAGAGCCCTGTACGCCCTGTTCCTCCTCCCCGCACTCGCCCTGAGGTGCGTGTCCTCAGCCTGGTACCACCAGTGCCGGTACCACGCAACAGGCCTACAGTGCGCCTCGCCAGTCCAGGGCGTCCGGCGACAGTAGCCAGTCCAGAGCATCCGGCAACAGTACCCAGTCCAGAGTGTCCGGCTACAGTACCCAGCCCAGAGCGTCCGGCGACAGTACCCAGTCCAGAGCGTCCGGCTACAGTACCCAGCCCAGAGCGTCCGGCTACAGTACCCAGTCCAGAGTGTGTACGGCAACAGTACCCAGTCCAGAGCGTCCGGCAACAGAAGTCAGTCCAGAGCGTCCGGCAACAGTACCCAGTCCAGAGCGTACGGCAACAGTACCTAGTCCAGAGCGTCCGGCAACAGTACCCAGTCCAGAGCGTCCGGCTACAGTACCCAGCCCAGAGCGTCCGGCTACAGTACCCAGTCCAGAGCGTCCGGCTACAGTACCCAGCCCAGAGCGTCCGGCTACAGTACCCAGTCCAAAGCGTACGGCAACAGTACCCAGTCCAGAGCGTACGGCAACAGTACCCAGTCCAGAGCGTCCGGCAACAGTACCCAGTCCAGAGCGTCCGGCTACAGTACCCAGCCCAGAGCGTCCGGCTACAGTACCCAGTCCAGAGCGTCCGGCGACAGTCTACAGACCGGAACCTCCTACGACGGGCCACAGACCGGAACCTCCTACGACGGGCCACAGTCCGGAACCTACCACGACGGGTCGCAGTCCGGAACCTACCACGACGGGTCGCAGTCCGGAACCTCCCACGACGGGTCGCAGTCCGGAACCTACCACGACGGGTCGCAGTTGGAACCTACCACGACGGGTTGCAGTCCGGTACCTACCACGACTGGTCGCAGTCCGGAACCTACCACGACGGGTCGCAGTCCGGTACCTACCACGACGGGTCGCAGTCCGGAACCTACCACGACGGGTCGCAGTCCGGAACCTACCACGACGGGTTGCAGTCCGGAACCTACCACGACGGGTCGCAGTCCGGAACCTACCACGACGGGTCGCAGTCCGGTACCTACCACGACGGGTCGCAGTCCGGAACCTACCACGACGGGTCGCAGTCCGGAACCTACCACGACGGGTCGCAGTCCGGTACCTATCACGACGGGTCGCAGTCCGGTACCTACCACGACGGGTCGCAGTCCGGTACCTACCACGACTGGTCGCAGTCCGGAACCTACCACGACGGGTCGCAGTCCGGAACCTACCACGACGGGTCACAGTCCAGAGCCGCCAGAGTCTCCCTCCAATCCGGAGCCGCCAGAGTCTCCCTCCAGTCCGGATCCGCCAGAATCTCCCTCCAATCCTGAGGCGCCACTCACTCCAGACTCGACCATCAGTCCAGTGGCGTCCTCTAGTCCGTGGTCGGCGGTGAAGGTTCCCGCTCCAGAGACATTAAGTAAGTGTGAAGTGGAGCGGGGTCCACGTCCCGAGCCAGAACCGCCACCTCGGATTTATGCCCACCCAGACCCTCCCATATAGGTTTAGGTGTGCGGCCGGGAGTCCGCATCTTTGGGGGGGGGGGGGGTACTGTCACGCCCTGACCTTAGTATTCTTTGTTTTTTATTTTATTTTGGTTAGGTCAGGGCGTGACATGGGTGATGTATGTGTTTTTGTACAGTCTAGGGGTTTTGTATGTTTATGGGGGTGTATACTATCTAGGTGTTTAAGTATGTCTATGGTTAGTTGCCTGTGTCTGCACCTGTTTATACAGTATATAGTGTCACGTTCGTTTTGTTGTTTTGTATAGTTTGTTTAGTGTTTCTTGGTTAATAAATAGAAGAATGTATTCACATCACGCTGCGCCCTGGTTTCTTCCATTCAACGAACGTGACAGCAGCAGAGGTTGATGATCTGCTGTATGCAGCAGTTAGCATGGTCTGTCTTTAGCCGTTCTCTTCCTCACAAATGTCGTAATAAATTCGCCAGAATGTTACATCTTCATCCCATAAGTATTGAAGGCAGTGCAATGTTACAGCTCTCTTCAGACATAGCCAGTACGCAGAACTGATGTAAATAGCCTAATTAACTCACCCAAACTAGGACTATCTGAAATATGAAAATGACCAATGAAATCGCCATGTAGCCTATTGTTCTGGCAAAGATATGTCCGTAGCAGATTGCTAAACTGCATTCTATATGGATAATGTAAACGTAGGCTACTCTGCTTCTGTCGGGCATAACCCGGAGAAAATTAAACAAGTGCTTTCTGGTCACTAATCTGATTATGTGCGCCCGCCTTTGCGCGCCAAATGATGACTGGTCAGCAGCATTGGTCAGCAGTCAAGATGCTCAAGTCTTTGGTTCCGAAGCACAGATAAGATGTTTTTGAGACGATAATTTGGTGCAATGCCGTAGGCCTATGTTGGTGACCAGATCAAATAGGAAAATGTATAAATATCAAATACAAATGGTAGACTTAAAGCCTACCTATGTAATCTATTAAAATATGTAAACTATGAACAATATGGATTCTTCCCATTCAGTTTCATACTCGCACCCCTCAAGAGGACCACTAGCTCACGCGACCTGTGTTGTTTGACAGTTTTCTGGTCCAATCAGAGGACCGAGTGTATGTTTCACTAGCCAATCTGTCTCTGTCTGCGTAGAGAGTAATCCACGGCAACTCTGTGTCACAAAATGAGTGTCAAAACGTTACAAAACATGGAAAGATAATTTCAAGTCATCAGTCTCAAGTCAAAGTCGAGTCCCGAGTCTTGAGGGTTCAGTTATTTTATATCAAGTCAGCCTCAAGTCTTTAAATTTATGAATCCAAGTCATGTGACTGGAGTCCACACCTAAGGTGTGTGTGTGTGTGTGTGTGTGTGTGTGTGTGTGTGTGTGTGTGTGTGTGTGTGTGTGTGTGTGTGTGTGTGTGTGTGTGTGTGTGTGTGTGTGTGTGTGTGTGTGTGTGTGTGTGTGTGTGTGTGTGTGTGTGTGTGTGTGTGTGTGTGTGTGTGTGTGTGTGTGTGTGTGTGTGTGTGTGTGTGTGTGTGTGTGTGAGAGGGGAAGGAAAGTGAGGTCTTGACCACAAGCAGAGGGACCACAGCCTTACATCAGCTCCAGGTCATGAACCAAACGTGACCCCATTGGTGGGTAGTGGGTAATGGTCATAGAGGTTTTCCACGCCACCCAAAAATAAACTTTAATGACATCTTCACTTTTATTTACAGTGACTCGTTCCTATTCTCGCTCTATTCTCGCTCTCGCTCTCTTCCACCCAGATGGAAAGGGAGGAAAGTCACTCCAATTAAAGCATAGGTATTTAGGATTGTTATTAAATACATTTCAGGCTCAATACAGTCAGTGAGTCAGCTATTCCTCATATAACTCAATAAATTCTTCTTAATAAAGACAGATCAACTTAAAATAGGCATGGTGTTTATGGCAACCGTTTCCATACTCTCAGTCAATAACTAGAACTAAAAGAGTTTTATCTAAGATAGTGGTCTTGTCAACTTGAGTCAACCGGAGTCAACATCCTAGGTCCTGGGTGTGTGTACATGACCTCTTTCCCCCACTTCCCTCTCTCTAGCTCTGCCCCCCTCTCCCACCCTCCTCTCAGAATGATTGGCATGTGGATTGAGACTTCCTGCCATGGACTTTGGTGGGCCCTATTGTCCAGACAGACAGGCAGACAGACGGGTGTATAGACAGACAGACAGCCAGACAGACACACAGAGGTCACAATGTTTTTTTTTAGCCTCCAGCCCTATTTAACTTCCATACTGCGACTGTGCCCCCACGCCGCTGGTCACCCCAGCTTTTGAACCCCGGGGGGGGAGACTCTCGTGCAATGGCCCCGGGACTCCTTCAAAGGAAATGAGAGCTAGCGTTTGTTTGTCTGTACTCTAAATCCCACAGTGGGGAGCAGCGGTGCCATCATCTAAAGAGGAATTCATTGATCTTCCCCAATGAAAATAATACATGGAATACTTGGGATTTCCAAATCTTCTCTAAGAGGGCCTACCATGAGAAGTTTCAATTACTTTTTTTTTGCCTGCCGGGCTGCAATTCAAGTGTTGATACAGTATGTTTTATGATAATCATGACGTTATGGTTATCATTATTATTGTGTTGTAACCGATACAGTCAACAGACAAAGACATATGTAAAACTATATCACAGACAAAGAGAGGTCAAGTGATGAGATGAAGTGTTCTTCAGAACCCCTAGTATCCAATCATATATTTTCTCTGTCCCTTTTGAAACCGGACAAAGGCTGGTGGTGGAATGGAGCTTTGTGGACAGTGTTTGGTGGGGATGAGTCCACGAGTGGGGATCATTCTGTTGAACTGTGTGTGTTTGTGTGAGTTCGCCCGCCGGGCTTTGATGGCGTCCCGCATGGGTCCCAGGCCCTGTCTCAAGCCAGGATGCAGCAAGCTGTGACATGGCTGGTCAAGTGTATTTGTCGAAGGGAACCCACACACCATAAACTATAATCACACACACACACACACACACACACACACACACACACACACACACACACACACACACACACACACACACACACACACACACACACACACACACACACACACACACACACACACACACAGTCTCTCTATCCTTTTCTCTTTCCTTCTTTCTCGGTGACCTCTAAACAACCTAGTACAAAGTCATGGAAGGCGACCACAATACTCACAGAGCCTATAAAGTAACATCGTCGTCAACTAGTCATTGTCTCTCTGAAGAGACCCCAGAGGTCTTGGTTTCACCCGGCCCCAACCAGTTGGCCAGCCATAATGACTAGCATGAGATTGACTAGACACAGGGCTTCGTTTCACAACCAACGTTTAAACAGAAAGATAAATACATGAAACGTACCAATGTCATTGTGTTAAATGCAGTGTATTATTTCATGTGGTTACGAGGCTGTTGGTTCCAGTTTGGGTTTGGAGGTGCACATAGGGTTATGTATGGAAGCCACTAACCCACCAACCACGGGGCTGGGAAAATGGTGGGGTGGACGTACTCCCTCCCTCCCTCCCTACCCAACTTCGCCTTCTCCCCTGACCTTCCTGTGACACTCCAGGACTAAAGAATCCTATTAGGCCTGTGTCAGACCAGCCCAATGCTTGAGGTGATGGAGAACATGGGTTTTCAGGATGCCAGTTCACCATTCGGCTCTGGTTTAACGAAATATAATTTACGTGTCCTTTTTCTCTTTCGCTCTCATTGTCATACCCCGAGGTGGTTTGTATGTGTTGACATTGGACGTGTGACTAAATGAAAAGGCCCATCAATGCAACAGAGTACTACAGACTCCTTTTTGGATGTATGCAGTCGTTGTGGACGTGGGATTTTAAGTTAGTCAGTACAGTATAGTAGGTACCAGACCTGTTGCAGACCTATTGTAGGTCTGGTATAGTCTGGTACAGTCTGGTATAGTCTGGTACAGTCTGGTACAGTGTGGTTCTGTGTGCTTCTGTGTGGTTCAGTTCGTAAAAGCGTGGCACTAACAAGGCAAATGTTGTGAATTTGCTGCAGGGATCTCATACAAAAATGTATGCATGAAATAATCTGTTAAGAGTGTCATATATTGGAACTATATAATAATAATATTATTATTATTATTATTATAATAATACAGTCCCTTCAGAAAGTATTCCAACCCCTTGAGTTTTTACGCATTTTCTTGTGTTACAAAGTGGGATAAAAGTGGATTTAATTGCCATTTTTTGTCAATAATCTACACAATATACTCTTTAATGTCAAAGTGGAAGAAAAATGACATTTTTACATTATTTAAAACTATTTTTTACTCCTTTTTCTCCCCCAGTATCCAACTGGTTCCAGTCTTGTCTCATCGCTGTAACTCCCATACGGACTCGGGAGAGGCGAAGGTCGAGAGCCGTGCGTCCTCTGAAACACAACCCAACCAAGCCGCACTGCTTCTTGACCAGATGTCCGCTTAACCCGGAAGCCAGCGGCACCAATGTGTCGGAGGAAACACCGTGCACCTGGCGACCGTGTCAGCGTGCATTGCACCCAGCCCTGCCACAGGAGTTGCTAGTGCGCAATGGGACAAGAACATCCCTGCCGGCCAAACCCTCCCCTAACCCGGACGACGCTGGGCCAATTGTGCGCCGCCCACATGGGTCTCCCGGTCGCGGCCGGCTGCGACAGAGCCTGGACTTGAACTAGGATCTCTAGTGGGGCACAGCTGGTATAAATACCTATCTACTTATCTGGTGTAGTAGCTGGGTATATACCATACCTGTTGTTGAAGTTGGTGCAGTAGGCCAGGTCCTTACAGCCGAGCTGGCAGGGCTCCCTGACGTCGGCCAAACAGGTGATCAGATCCGTCTCCACGGGGTTGTATTCGCACATCTGGTCAAACTCCTGCCATGTCTGAGTGCCCCAGTTGGTGCTGATCTCCTGACACATATCCCTTTTGGTTGATAAAACCCGAGTTAAACATACAGACAGCCACACAACCCAAGAATGTAAAACCAGACTCAAATGTACACTGCCTTTGAACAATGTGAAAAATCTCCATAACTTTGAGTGTGCCTAACCTTCTGGCCCATCTAACTGTATAAAACCATCTTGAAATGTGCTATAATCTGAAATCTGAAAACACGTTTTCACATGTGTAGTTTCATGTTATCACATTTTGCTTTATATGTTGTCATATGTGATTACATGAAAATGGGTTTTTGGAACACTTCATGTGTTAACTTGAAATTCATGTGGTTTCCATAAGGCTCTGTAGCTAGCTCAGTTGGTAGAGCATGGTCCTTGTAATGGCAGGATAGGGGGTTCAACTCCCAGGACCACCAATATGTAAAATGTCGCTTTGGATAAAAGCGTCTGCTAAATGGCATATATATTATTATACGCATCTCATCAGAGTACAAACAACTAACCTGCATAATGAGGTATTGGCTTTGGAGCAGCAGTGCAGCTTGGCGCCGTCCATCTTGGCGGTGGGGGAGGTCTCCGTCTCGCTCTTGGTTGGGGGGTGGGCGCTGCCCAGAAAGCACTGCCACAGCGGGTCCTGGGGCAGTGGCTGGCTGCCGCACTCATCTATCAGGCCCTCCATGATCTCATGCTCCGTGGTCATGGTGCGAAGGATACGCCGGCATGCCACCTGGCAGTGGGGCTCATCTGCCCGGTCGCAGCAGTACAGGCCTGGATGGACCAAAAAACTTAGTGATAGGCAATGATGGGAGGAAGGCAACACAGACATAAGATACACACTGGATATATTACATGGGGTCCTGATAGATTAGTATTTCAATTAAATTAAATATATTATTCTTTATTCTTGAGGGGCATTTACTTGGGCAATTATTTGGGTATAAGACTACTCATTATCTATCGGGTTGCTGATATGTTAGTATCAGATTATTATAATATTTTTTTTGTTTTTAAATTCAACCTTTATTTAACTACGCAAGTGAGAAGAACAAATTCTTATTTACAATGACGGCCAAGGAACAGTGGGTTAACTGCCTTGTTCAGGAGCAGAACAAAATATTTTTTTTACCTTGTCAGCTCAGGGATTCAATCAAGCAACCTTTCACTTACTGGCCCAATGCTCTAACCACTAGGCTACAAAGCACAGATATCCTCAGGATCTACAAATATCCTGATAGGTCAGTATTAGATATACGCAGTATCTACGAAGCTCCTGATAGGTCAGTATTAGATATACTCATTATCTACGACGCTCCTGATAGGTCAGTATTAGATATACTCATTATCTACGACGCTCCTGATAGGTCAGTAATAGATATACTTACTGTCTATGGGGCTTCTAATAGGGTAAGACTTGGTGTAGTTGCCCACACAGCCAATGAGCTCTGGGCTGATGCTCTGGCAGTATTCCTTGACAGCTTTGATTTGAGAGACGGTGGGGGAGGAGTCTGTCCGGAAGATAGCCTGGCAGTACTCTCTGCAGTTGGTGTGTCTCCCTGCGTAGCTGCAGCACACCGAGCCCACTGAGGCAGCACAGACAGACAACACAGTTACAACTTGCTTTCCATCAGTCATTCACTTCAATGGAATTGTAAACAGAATTGAATAGAAAAGACTTAATCATTATTATTATAAAGTCTATTTAGTCTACTTTGTTTTTAAATAGCCTTTAGCTTCATGAAATATATGACAGACATCGCAAACATGATCGACATTCAAGCATCAGGAATTCTTCTTTGCTGAATTAGAGTAGAATAGAGTAGACTTCCAGGATTTCCTAGAGAATAGTCTGATTAAATATGCATGGTGAACATTGGGGGTGATCCTCAGTTGCTAGACTTTAGGGAAGTCCAAGACCTCACATCCTCATAATCGCCCAAAGGCATGTCTGTCACATCTGTGGTGGGCTTGTCTGCAAGGCAGTTTCACACCACCACATTGCAGCTCCGAATACAAATAAGGGTTTCATCGGCTGGCTGACTCCGTGACAGATGAAATCATTTCTGCGGACCAAAGGTCAAGACCTTGCCTTTCAGGCACGTAAACACGGCTTGTCAAGCAGAGTGGTGACTCTTTTCCTCCTCACAGAGGTCAAAGGGCCCTGAACTGACTCCATGTTTAATCACACTGGAAATTCGCTCTCGGATTGATGGACTTGGGCTAGCAGCTTGTCATGGAGATTTGGGAAACTTACTCTCATTTTTGATGATACAGCTGTAGAGTGGTTTCTGGAAATGAGAAGAAAAATAATTTTGTGATCAAAAGTATAATTGAAAAAAATATATTGTCAGCTCTCTCTCTCTCCCCTCTGTCCCCCTCTTTCTTTCTCTCTCTCTCACCCTCTTTCTCCCCCCCTCTCTCTCTCTTTCTCGGTCTCAATCTCTTTCTTTTCTCTCTCTCTCTCTCCCCCTCTATCTCTCTCTCTCTCTTTCTCTCTCGCTCTTCCCCCCCTCTTTCTCTCTCTTCCCCTTTTTCTTTCTCTCTCCCCCTCTTTCTCTCTCTCTCGGTTTCCCCCTCTTTCTTTCTTTCGCTCTCCCCCTCTCTCGGTCTCCTCCTTTCTTTCTTTCTTTCTCTTTCTCTCTCTCTCTCGCTCCCCCCTCTTTCTCTCTCTCACCCCTTTCTCTCTCTCCCCCTCTTTCTCTCTCTCTCCCCCTCTTTCTTTCTCTCTCCCCCTCTTTCTCTGTCTCTCTCTCTAGGTCTCCCTCCTCTTTCTTTCTTTCTTTCTTTCTTTCTTTCTTTCTTTCTCTCTCTCTCTCCCCTTTCTCTCTCTCTCCCCCTCTTTCTCTCTCTCCCCCTCTTTAGCTCTCTTTCTCTCCCCCTTTCTCTCACTCTCCCCCTCTTTCACTCTCTCTCTCCCCCTCTCTCTCTCTCCCTCTCTTTCTTTCTCTCTCCCCCTCTTTCTCTGTCTCTCTCTAGCTTTCCCCCTCTCTCTATCTCCCCCTTTCTCTCTCTCCCCCTCTCTCTCTCTCTCTCTCTCTCTATTTCTCTCCATCCCACCCCTCTCTCCATCCCTCTTTCTTTCTATCGCTCACCAAATGGGTATCCAGGGCAGTGATGGTGCCGTCTTTTGGACCTGAGTCTCTGTGGTCAGTAAAGATACCATGGAACTTATCGTCAGTGTAGGGGTGTTAACCCCGTGTACTGGATAAATTCCCAAAAAGGCTATCATGGTCACTTAATCACACACTTTCAATTGGCTCATTCATCGCCCCTCCTCTCCCCTGTAACTATTCCCCAGGTCGTTGCTGTAAATGAGAATGTGTTTTCAGTCAACTTACCTGATTACCTGATTTTTTTTTAAATACATAAAAACGGTCCTGTCTTAAGTACTGTTAAAGCTTAATCTGAAAACTAACTGGCTTCTTTCCAACAACACCATAGAGGAACATAAAGGCCAATGCTGCTGCGTGCTTTGGCTCCCCTCGCAAGGATTCATGAAAGGGCAAGATGAAAGGGGCCAGTGCCTAATTAAAGCTGGTGGGGGGAGTTTGGTTGTGGTTGTGGTCCAAACCAAACATTAAGCCCGCCGCTTTGTTTGTTTGTTTGTTTGGAACGAAGAGGTGAGCCAGATGAAAGGAGACCTCTGCTAGCACATTGCTAGCCTACGCTATGCTAAGCTAATAGCTAAGCTAAATCTTCTCAGCAGACTGGATGAGCTCACTCCTGTCTCCCTTTGACGAGAGTGGCTCCAATCAGAGCTAAGATAGAGTGCTACACTGACAGGAAATTACCTCATAAAGAGGGGTGGGGATGAGCACGATACTGAGATGGACCGTAAAGACTTAACACTGCCTTTTATCTTGTAAAAGCCAGGGAAAAGCAGCAGAGAATATACAGTCTCTCAGAGTCAAAAGCATCTGATCAATTTAAACAAAGCACATTATTCTACACAATACATGACCTCGTGTTACTTACCTCTGTGTCTTTTTTGCATATTTTTGTGATGTCGTTCTTGGATGATGCCTATAGGGTCAGAGAATGAGGAATTAGGTGAGACCATATGGATGAGGCCATAACTGGCCAAACTAACGTCCTCTCTCACCTGCTTGCACTCTCTGCGGCACTCTGCCGAGATGGCCAGCTCACAGCAGCCAAGGCCAACCCAACCATCGGACTTCCTGGACGCTCCTGTAGACAAACAAAAATGGCCACCATTACCCACAAATCTTGCTGGGTGTAGCATTATCACAATAAAAATATCGGTTCATTTTATCCTCTAGTGGGGGTTTGCAAAATATTCATACTTTTTAATGGGCAGCATATTAAAGCCAGACTCAGTATGACCCAAATAAAATTTATATATTTTTTATATTTTTTTGTTTTAATATATCTTGAAATTAATAGATGAAATCTTATTTGGCCATTTGTGTCACCTCAAAGTGATTCAAATTAAGTTTTTATAAATGATAAGTACGGAAGTTTTGTTTACAAATTGCTGGTCAGATTTCTCCAGGTAATTATGATGCATATAGAATATTCTATCTGTTCCTCTGATCCATCCACGACTACAGCAACATATCAACAATACATACAAATTGTCCTATCTACTGTATATCGCTCTCGTTATAAATGAGAGTTAAATGGTACAGAATAAAAGTGTCATTTAGCTGACAAATGCGTGTCATAAAGGTAATATTGTCTCCTGGCTGTTAGTCCGTCTGTGCGGCTGTCTTTCTGTGCAACAGCTGATGATGTGCAGGATCGCAGATTTGAAAACACCGGCGAGTCTGTCGTTACAACGTTTATTTAATGTTCCTAGCTTGAGCTTCTGAATGTAATTGTGTATTTGTGGGCAATTTTCATTCAGAAATGGATTGGGAATATTTTCTTAGTTTACCACTAGCTAGTTCAAATCTAATTTTGTCACATACACATGGTTAGCAGATGTTAATGTGAGTGTAGCGGAATGCTCGTGCTTCTAGTTCCGACAGTGCAGTAATAACCAACAAGTAATCGAACAATTCCTCAACAACTATCAAACACACAGAAATCTAAAGAGGTGAATGAGAATATGTACACGTAAGTATATGTATAAAATACAGTATTTACATGTGATATGAGTAATGTAAGATATGTAAACATTATTTAAGTGGATTGTTTAGAGTGTCCTCCATTGTATAAAGTGACTAGTGATCCATTTATTAAAGTGGCCAATGATTGAGTATCAATGTAGGGAGCAGCCTCTCTGAGTTAGTGATTGCTGTTTAGCAGTCTGATGGCCTTGAGACAGAAGATGTTTTTCAGTCTCTCGGTCCCAGCTTTGAAACACCTGTACTGACCTCGCCTTCTGGATGGTAGCGGTGTGAACAGGCAGTGGCTCGGGTGGTTGATGTCCTTGATGATCTTTTTGGCCTTTCTGTGACATCGGGTGCTGTAGGTGTCATGGACGCAGGTAGTTTGCCCCCAGTGATGAGTTGTGCAGACTGCACCACCCTCTGGAGAGCCTTGCGGTTGAGGGCGGTGCAGTTGCCATACCAGGCTGTGATACAGTCCGACAGGATGCTCTCGATCTTGCATCTGTAAAAGTGTGTAAGGGTTTTGGGTGACAAAACAAATCTCTTCAGCCTCCTGAGGTTGAAGAGGTGCTGTTGCACCTTCTTCACCACACTGTCTGTGTGAGTGGACCATTAAGTTTTTCTGTGATGTGTACACCGAGGAACTTGAATCTTTCCACCTTCTCCACTGCTGTCCCTTCGATGTAGATAGGGGGGTGCTTCTTCTGCTGTTTCCTCATGTCCCCAATCATCTCCTTTGTTTTGTTGACGTGGAGTGAGAGGATATTTTCCTGACACTACACGCCGAGTGCCCTCACCTCCTCCCTGTAGGCTGTCTCATTGTTGTTGGTAATCAAGCCCACTACTGTTGTGTCGTCTGCAAACTTGATGATTGAGTTGGAAGCTTGCATGGCCACGGTGTTGTGGATGAACAGGGAGTACAGGAGGGGGCTGAGCCCGCACCCTTGTGGGGCCCCAGTGTTGAGGGTCAGTGAAGTGGAGATGTTGTCTCCTACCTTCACCACCTGGGGACGGTCCGTCAGAAAGTCCAGGGCCCAATTGCACAGGGCGGGGTTGAGACCCAGGTCCTCCAGCTTGATGATCAGCTTGGAGGGTACTATGGTGTTGAATGCTGAGCTGTAGTCAATGAACAGCATTCTGACAAAGGTATTCCTTTTGTCCAGATGGGATAGGGCAGTTTGATGGCGATTACATCATCTGTGGACCTGTTGCAAACTGAAGTGGGTCTAGGGTGGCCGGTAAGGTGGAGGTGATACGATCATTGACTAGTCTCTCAAAGCATTTCATGATGACAGAAATGAGTGCTACGGGGCGGTAGTCATTTAATTCAGTTGGCTTTGCCTTCTTGGGTACAGGAACAATGGTAGCCATCTTGAAGCATGTGGGGACAACAGACTGGGATAGCGAGCGATTGAATATGTCCGTAAACACACCAGCCAGCTGGTCTGTGCATGCTTTGAGGACCTGTCTAGGGATACCATCTTGGGCCAGCAGCCTTGCGAGGGTTAATATGTTTAAATGCTTTAATCACGTCAGCCATGGAGGAGAGGGGGGCACAGTCCTTGTTAGCTGGCCGCGATGGTGGCCCTGTATTATCTTCAAAGCGGGCAAAGAAGGTGTTTAGTTTGTCTGGAAGCGTGACGTCGGTGTCCGTGACATAACTGGATGTATTTTTGTCGTCCGTGATTTCCTGTAGACCCTGCCACATTAGCCTCATGTCTGAGCTGTTGAATTGCGACTCCACCTCGTCTCTGTACTGGCATTTTGCTTGTTTTATTGCCTTGGAGGGAATAGCTACACTGTTTATATTCAGACATATTCCCAGACCTCTATCCATGGTTAAATGCGGAGGATCGCGCTTTCAGTTTATCGCGAATGCCGCCATCCATCCACGGTTTCTGGTTAGGGAAGGTTTTAATAGTCATAGTGGGTACAACATATCATATGCATGAGCTAGTTGGACCACATTTTAGACTCCTCAGCATAACCAGTATGCTGGACACCGTGGACAGTGCCAAAAAAATCACAAAAGCCAGCTCTGTCTACTGGTCAGTGAAGCTAATTAGCAAGCTAGCTAATTTAGCTGGCGAGAAAAAAGATACATCCACACACGCATTGCTTGTAATGTGCATAACCTACGGGTGGGTGATTAGCCTACAGCCAAGTAAACGTTAATGTACTTACTCGCACGGCGCTATATAGCCTACCGTTGTGGCGCAGTATATCATTGTGTGTTAATTAGAATAACGTTATACTGCTATAACGTCCATAGCCGACTCATTTTTATAATACGGTAGAGTAACCTAAAGTGCCAGTTGTAGGCTACAAGCAAATGAGAACACCAGCTGTCTTATACTGATCAAAGGGCTGCTGGCCCAGCGGCCGCTTGAGAAATCTTCGGTAGAGCACGTTATGACGTCTTGCCTAGGTTTGTTTACAAACAAGTAAAACTGTTGCCCCGATAGTTTGATATTTCATGAACACAAACTATGTAAATGAGACTTACTGAGTCTGGCTTTAAACTGTGGACTTATATGGACTTTTAGTGTGGGCTCAATGGGTACACAGTGTTGAGCTAAGCAACTGTGAGTGTGTTTGCGTGTGTGTGTGCACGTGGTGTGTGTGTGTGTGTGTGTGTGCGTGTGTGTGCGTGCGTGCGTGTGTGTGCGTGCGTGCGTGTGTGTGCGTGCGTGTGTGCGTGTGTGCGTGTGCGTGCATAAGGATCAACAATGTTTTTGCATCTGGGAGGCATTATGTTATGTTCTGACAGGTAGATTTGTCTGTAACAGCAATGTATCCCTTTGAAACGCTGCCTGCAGATCTTACCAGGTAGTGTGGAGTTGATGCAAATCCAAAGCTCATTCTGTGAAATACAGAAGAAAGGTCATAGCATTATAAACAGAGGACCAACGCCAGAACAAGCAAGAGAACAGGAGAAGAAAATGCCATGAAAATGCCCAGTTCATAACAGTTCATAGTTCATAACAGAACGACAGGTTGTTTGACGTACGGTGGTGTCTATTTAGTTGGAACAAATTAAAAATTAAGGGGCCTTGTGTTGAACATAAGTGAGCATGAATCAACCACACGGAAGACCTCTGTCTGGGGTTTGTAAAAGTAAGGATTTCTGTGCATTTCTAGACATCCTGTCCCAACATTTTTTTCAGCCCTAGAAAAAATGACCTCAGAGAACGCTTGGCTCTGGTGAAACAACAGGCTATTGAATTTTATAGAGAGCATTTTATTTTTAATTAAAACATATATGAATG
Source organism: Oncorhynchus masou masou (assembly GCF_036934945.1). Lineage (NCBI taxonomy): Eukaryota > Metazoa > Chordata > Actinopteri > Salmoniformes > Salmonidae > Oncorhynchus > Oncorhynchus masou. The sequence goes on along the minus strand of NC_088239.1, from coordinate 22,131,069 downwards.
CAGTGGAAAAAAACAACAGAGACACATAAACTCATAAGAGCTTTGTGGTGACATACTGTGTGGGATTAATAACACACAGTAATAAACACAAACATCCCAGGCTCCTCCGGATAGAGAGCACAACGCATGGAGAACGGGCATTGAGTGGCTCAGAGAGCACACACTCTCTCTACAGCCCTAAAACAAGATGATCAACTTTAAAAACTGGACATCGTCTGAGGTCCAACTCCGTACATCATTGTAAACACTCACTCGTGTCAGTCAGCTGGCTCGCGAAGAGAGGAGCCGCTTGTCAGGCATCACTAATTTGCGAGGCCGACGGAGAGACATTATATATTTACATGAAGTATAAACATGATTTGTGATGAAGGGAAACCCAAGAAAGTTTCAGAACATGAAGGACGACAGGGGGCAAATTTTAGTACATCTTCTATTACACCCCACAGAGCCAAGAATCCCTTAGAACAGCTTTGAGATGTTTTGCGGGGTCTGAGAGTGAAAGGAACCATGGAACTTCAGTGCTAATATGCCGGTGAAATCGTTTCCAAAATCCAAACATCTAATCCATTTTAGCAAATGGGTGCAAGACGTGTGCAAATAAGATAAAGTATTTACCTCTAGCTAATGACAGACTGGTTCCTAATTGTCTGTTTCGAGCAGATCAAAAACATTAGGGTTTGTAATTACGTTGGTGGGTGAGGAGTGTTAAGCCTGGTTTCAAGCTCCGCTTTTTGATACTTATTTTATACTTGTAGCCAAACCCGGTGCAATAGACTTGTGATTAATGCGTATAAGCTTTACCACGGCCACCGATACATTTCCTCTGTCATAATGAAAGATTTCATAGCCAACTTTATTACAGACGCATTTGACCGAAGACTATTTGTAGACCAGAAATCGGCACTTACCATAGACTCAGGGCAGTAGCTTGGTAATCGCTGTAGTAGGTGCTTCAAACGAGATTCGCTTTTTATGGTGGCGAGCTGGAAACAGAAAACCAGTGTGTTATAATGAATTCAAAACATGTTTTCACCAAGAACAATATCCATACATTTGCAATATATGTATCTAAATAGTTGGGAAGAGATTTTCAATGATTTACGATTCCATGGCACATGGTTTATGAACTGATACACAAAACAACGCTGGATTCATAACGTAGAGTTTTTCCATTTAAATTATACAACATTCTTGCAACCACTACAATGTTATAAATATGGGGGATAGATCTGCAGATTTTGCTGCGAAGAGACAAAATCATTAGATGGTTTGTTTTGGTACTGTCCATATGTAGCAGGTTCAGGAATGGATGAAGAATTGCAACATTTACCTGGAGCTAACCCTACAGATAGCACTGCTGGGTGATTAAAAAATGTATTGTCAATCGATCAATAATATAAAATACTCTTAGCAAAAATATTTATCTTTAATTGACAATGTGTAGAATCTATGAGAAAAGAAAGGTTCAGAACTTTTGTGAAACATCACAGCACAGTTGAAAAATAGATGGCAAATAGAAATCAAAACTGGTTGGTCTTCAGAGATAGATGGGGGGAGTTGAAGCTGAAGGATGGGACTGAAAACAAACAAAAGATAATTCATGTAAAATATACCATGTCCGTAAAATGTATATAGTATGTATAGTCCGTAAAATGTATATAGTATGTATAAGCTGGAAGTAGAAGCCTAAGTGTTGTTGACCATTAGTTTACTCCAATTAGGGGAGGGATGGTATGGTTAGGGGAAAATAATAAAGGAATATATATATATATATATATATATTCACAAAAAGTATAAGGGGGATTGGAAATGATGTGGACAATTACATTTATGGGAAACACAATCTATCTGCAATATTAAATCTGATCTACCCCCCCCCCCACACCTCTAATCTATGTAAACAAGATTTGTATAATGAAATTCTCATGTAACAACAGTATCGTAACAACAACAGCCATTTGGTATGCTTACACTTACCACTCAATTAACAAGACTAACATTTGCCTGAAAAAAAGTAGAAATCGTCCCCAAATGACAGAAGAGTTCATCTTAACTCTATTCACACTCAGGCGGGACTCTCTAGGTCGTGTGACCCTGCGACATAAAACAAACATGGCAGGGCCAATGACAGCTGCCAACTGTGGCCTTATCAACGCAGGGTGAGGAGCTGTTGGTTGACTCCCACACGGTCTGGGAGAATCCTGCGCCTGCCAACACTCTCTGGCTTTTAACTTTGGAAGATTCATAGCCACTTAGTCAGAGCAATCTAAAAGACTGAACACATGATGGGAGTTGATGTTGTTTTTGGTTGGTCTCCTTCACTCCTTCGTTGTTTAACTTCACAACAACAAAAAAGACCACAGTTGGATTCAGCGAGAGAAGTTATTGTGTAATATCTGAGTAATATGTTGTAGTAGTAGTAGTAGAGTATTTCGACACTAAAGCGGAGTTCAGACCCCCAACTGTTGAACGGCATCTTCCTTTTGACTCGTCTGTGATACTGACATCTACACCACCGTGTGTCTGCTATTGTTTTATTCTAACCAGGGTGATAAAGTTGGCTTGTTCTACTTTCTGTTCATGTATTCTCACTGTTTATCCTCATTACTCATTCTATCCAGAACATCAAGTGCACATGGAATGAATCACCTGAATCTAATAACACATTCTTTATTTGTGAGGTGAAATACATTGAGGTATACGCTAGGGACTGACGGACGGTAATCTTCTTACAGTTGGAACATTCCCAAGATCTGTACCTTCGAAAGCAGCTGTCGAGCGGTGAGTTCTTGGCCGTTAATAAAATACATCTGCAGAACACTACAAAGACGTGGTTAATTTGGGCCATGGAAACGTACAACCTACACTCTTAGAAAAAAAGGGTTCCAAACAGGTTATTCGTCTGTCCCCATAGGAGAAGCCTTTTTGGCTCAAGGTAGGACCCCTTTTGGTTCCAGGTAGAACTCTTTTGGGCTCCATGTACGACCCTCTGTGGACAGGGTTCTAAATGGAACTCAAAGGGGTTCTACCTGGAACCAAAAAGGGTTATTCAAGGGGTTCTCCTATGTAGACAGGTGAAGAACACTTTTAGGTTCTACGTAGATAGCACCTTTTTTACACTGAACAAAAATATAAACGCAACATGTAAAGTGTTGGTGCCATGTTTCATGAGCTGAAATAAAAGAACCCAGAAATGTTCCATATGCACGAAAAAAACGTATTTCGCTCAAATTTTGTGCACAAATTTGTTTACATCCCTGTTAGTGAGCATTTTTCCATTGCCAAGATAATCCATCCACCTGACAGGTGTGGCATATCAAGAAGCTGATTAAACAGCATGATCATTACACAATGGCACCTTGTGCTGGGGATAATAAAAGGCCACACTAAATTGTGCAGTTTTGTCACACAACACAATGCCACAGATGACTCAAGTTTTGAGGAAGCGTACAATTGGCATGGTGACTGCAGGAATGTCCACCAGAGCTGTTGCCAGAAAATATAACGTTCATTTCTCTACCATAAGCCGCCTCCAACATCGTTTTAGAGAATTTGGCAGTGTCCAACCGGCCTCACAACCGCAGACCAAGTGGCGTCGTGTAGGCGAGTGGTTTGCTGAGCACAGGAGGCTGCTGAGGGGAGAATGGCTCATAATAATGGCTGAAACGGCGTAAATGGAATGGCATCAAACACATGGAAAAATACATATCTGTATTCCCAGTCATTTGAAATCCATAGATTAGAGCCTAATGAATTTATTTCAATTGACTGGTTTCCTTATATAAACTGTAACTCAGTAAAAACTTTCAAATCGTTGCATTTATATTTATATTATATTTTTGTTCAGTATATAAAACTTCTCTCTCTTTCTCAGTCCAACTTTGAAAGATAAATAAATGTGGGGTGCCAGACTGAAACATCCAAAGAGGAATGACCTTGTCCTTTCAGAGACTGAAGGCCTCCCCTCATCAAAGAGGTAGTCATCCCCTAAGAAGAAATGGAACACTGTTTACACGGAGCCCTGTGGCACACCCCTGAAAAAAAAACACTTTCTCTGCAGAAACACAGCCGCTTGCAGGGACGCGAACAAGACGGACATTATATCTCTGCCCTCTCCCCCTTCTTTCTCTCTCTGTCTGTCACTCTCTTACTTTCTCTCCCCCCTCTATAATTTGGATCTCCCCCCTCAGTGGCAGGTGCAGTGCTGGGGACAGGGCGACCTTGCTGAGCGTGGTTCAACACTACAGCATCAATGAGTCTCTCTCTCTCTGTAAAGGGGAGGGGAGAGTGGTGCTGGTGGTACGCCACCAGTAATAGCCTACTGAAATGGGCTAGGGGTCTGCCCTTTTCGGTTCCATAAAAAATAAAAAGCCTTTCAGATGTCTCTTTCATGTCTTAGTGAGACACAGAAGGCAAGGATCCATGAAATTGTGCACTGCTTTGGCAGATTCCTTCACTACAATAAATAAGAATAAGATGCAGAGCTACAGATGTAGGATCTTAATTTGAGATCGTTTGCTACAGCAGGAAAATAATCCTGCAGCAACGGGAAATGTGAATTATTATGTGGATTATAATTCATGGACATTTTTGTAGGGATCGATACCTTTTTTGTTCGGGCAAAACAAACATTTCAAAGAGGAAATGCAAACTTGTAGTGTATTTGAGTTTTTCAACGTTTTCTAAAGTTTGCATTTCCTGCTGTGCAGGAACATTCTCGGAAACAATAGAGTGATCAAATTAAGATCTTACATCTGAAGAGCGCGAGAGCGCGAGAGAGAGCTAGAGAGCGAGAGAGGGCATAAGAGGAACAAAAGAAGATAGACCCCTCACCTGCTCCTAACTCAAATGGGAGACAGGCAGAATTGTTATTCTAGCGCTCATCGCTACACTTCAAAGGACAGAGAAAAAAATACATTTCAGTGCTCTTCATCAAATAGTCATTATTTATGAGCTACAAATAATACGGAGACCATTGTGCTGGGGCTAAAGTTCTCTCACTCTTGTGCTCTACTTTAAACTGTGTGTGTGTGTTTGTTCAGTCTGTGGCCTCCCTTACCTGATCGCAGGCTTCCCTACATGGTGTGAGTTCCGCAGCATGGTGGCAGCAGGACGAATCTGTGGAGGAGAAACAGACAGACACGGAGGAGTTAGTCTTTGCAGGGAAAGCCTTTGCTTTGATACAGTAGCACTCACTCACTCCCCAGCTTGTTTTGTCTTAAGCCCTGGCAAACCCGAAGAGACTCTCCAGGCGGGCGGCACCTTGAAATCCACCCATAAATAGAACGGATTCACAGTGGCTTAAAAACACAGTTCTGCTTTGGGGCTGGAGCGATTGATTGATAATGGTATTACAGCTGAGCTTATGTGTTTGTCTCAATACACCTATTTCATCCTTTGTGCGTCTGGTCAACAATGTCTGCAGACTAAACAGATCTGGAGTAAGCTCTTATTATCTACCCTTTCAGAGCAACAAGTGTGCATTCTTGAGAAAGCATTGGTCTCTGCTTAACCAAGACCTTCTGCCCCAAAGTAACCAACGCAAACACATCAATGGCCTAACAATGAAGCATGATACAATACATTTTACCGCATCGTTTTTGTCAGGACATCTTAAGACGCTCAAGACTGGAAACATACACAATATTCAGTTCCATACAAAAAAATACAAAATAAATACAGAATAATACAGAATAAAACTGTCAGAAGAGACGTTTGTGGTCTTAAATAAAAGTGAATAACCTCAATTCCATGACCTGAGGACATATAGCAGACAGAACATCGGGCATAATGGGACCCAGAGAAATAGAGAAGAGGGGATGTAGAGAGAGAGAAATAGAGGGGATGGAGAGAGAGAGAGAGAAGGTGGAGAGAGAGAGAGAAGAGCGGGTGGAGAGAGAGAAGACTGGATAGAGGAAACTCACACACATGCTCAAGCCAGACTTCTAGCCTTCCGAATAATAATCACAACAAGGGGAAAAGGTCTCTTACAGAAACATATTATAATCTGTTTATGCTCCTTGAGGACATGTCATAATTATCAGAATTCTCTCTCTCCAGCTTTTTGTCTTTCATCTCGGCCCAGACATGGTCTTCGTCTCCTCCTCTCTTCCTCCCCTCCATTTATGTCTGATCCAGGCTCAATCCTTTCATCAACTTGATTCTGTTTTCTTTTCCTTACTCTTGTCTTCTTAATGTCGATCTCGTATCGGTGACATGCTAAAGGAGGAACAACAAACGCAGCGGTGGAGATGAAAGTGTTTTAGGGTCTAAGTGCTGCATCGTTGACCGTCTGTGATGTATCCGAGTGGGTCTGGTCTGGGTAGGGTCCTGGTCTGGGTTCGGTCTGATGGAAACCAGAACCACCCTAGTTGTCTTTGTAATGAGACACAGATCTCTCTGGCTTGACCCCCAGTAGTAGCCTTTAAAGTATGTGTGTGTGTGTGTGTGTGTGTGTGTGTGTGTGTGTGTGTGTGTGTGTGTGTGTGTGTGTGTGTGTGTGTGTGTGTGTGTGTGTGTGTCTGTGTGTGAGAAAGAGAGAGTTTGTGTGTGTGTGTGTGTGTGTGTCTATGTGCATCAGTGTGACACCCCTTAGCGTTCTCTCTGCGCACCGCTACAATTTCCCCTGTCACATTGTTGTTGTTCTGAGGTGAGAGAGCCTTCCTGTCTGACAGCCCACGCTAAACAAAATCTGTTGTCATATTGCTACGATGGTTTCCATTGGCTTCTAATGACACCACATTCATTAGGAGGCTATAAAGGGCTGGGAGTAAACAGAGAGAAGCAGCGTGACTAACACACCAGAGAGGAAGACATGGGTCATACGAGGGGAGCTAACAGAATAGCGGCAAACAACACCAGTGACACCACAAACAAACCTTGCCCCGGCCTGAATCATGTTGGTTAACTATGTAGCAGGAACTGACTCACCTTTTCTCTTAACAGAAAAGACATGTCAACATGTCATATGACCTATATATAGAACTGCAGAGCGTGAGTGAGAGCAGTAAAGTGGATTGGCGATGCAGTTGTCTTGGACAGAGATGGTCTGTCATTAGAGGTAGGCAGGGACTTGGAAAGGGTCTCGGTCTTCTCTCCAGCCACTCACAACCACAAGGCCCCTTTTAGTGAGTCAGAGAGCTAGGCGTCTCCGGGTGCTGACTCACTCTCTCTTTCTCTGACTCTTTTATCTCCCTCTCTCTCAATCTCTCTCCATCTCTCTCCTTTTCTTGAAACCCAGTAACATGTGCTAGCACTTTGAGCTAGCCCTGCTACTGTGTCCCTGTTTTCAGAGGAATAGTAATAATCCCACCCACAAGCCACATGAAAGGAATTCCCCTCTTCAAGCCCCCCCCCCCCCACAACCTCTTTCTCTCTCAGTACACACTCCCACCCCAACTCTTTTAATGCCCCCCTCCCACGCTAACTCAACCCACCAGCCGCCCCACAGACCAGCCCCTCTGGACTCCTCATGCCCTGCTCCCCAAACTACTTCACACAGCAAAGTTGTTTGCAACGAAGGGAAGGAACACGTTAGCCCGGCTCTCATCTCTTGCGTGAGTTACGTGAAGAGGCAGCATTTGATGTTCAGATATTTGAAGTGAGGGAGTCAGAGACAGCGACAGAGCGAGAGACAAAGAGAAAAATTGAACTCTGGCAGAAATTAAGGCCAAAAACTTAAAAGGGTCGGCACTTGACAGCTTCGGCAAAACTGATCAAACGGGAATGAGAACCAGACAGAGGGGGGGAGGGAGTAGGGACAGTTTACAATATGGGGCCGTGGAACCCCGTGGCCCTGTGGCTTCCACCCAGAGGGAGGCTCCACAACAGCCTGTGGATTCCATTCATGCCATGACCGATGCAGTGTCGTGGTGAGGAAGAGCAGGCCTCGGCATCCTGGCTCTGTGTGTCTGTGACTCTCTGTCTTCCCCAGTCCAGTAGAGGAGAGGAGAGACAGTGGAGGAGTACAGTATCACCACGGTAGTGACTGTTCTGTTACTCTCTTTGCCTCAACTGACACATAGCCAGAGACATGCCACTCCACCATAGACAAGAGGACAGGGTGGGGGTGTCATTAATACACTCTTACCCGAATACGAGTTGAAAAGTGCAGATTTGGGCACTGATAAGCGCCTACATTGGAACGCAAAGGCTGTACAGTGACATCCTATACAAGCTCACTCACTCAGCTCCGTGTGGATTTTGACTGACAGACATCCTAAACTTGAGAACCGCGTGTGACAAGAAGTTGCCCCCATCCCTCTCGCTAATTGGGCCACTTTTGCTAATGTCTTGTTGTCCGAGTAAGGGAAATGTTGTAAATTAAGATTGTATTTTGAAAATTGTATTTTGAAAGATGAGACGTTGAGGATTATAATAAATACCGCTTTAATGTCATACAAGCAAGCCAAACACCCATATCATAAAACTCACGTCATATACAGTGTCAACATTTATGATCACTATGTTTGATTACAGTTACAAGAGGACCTGGCGTCAGACCCTGGGTTGTTCTGAACAGAATGAGCCTATGTTTGTTGATTGTGAAGAGAATTCACTGCGGAACACGCACCTGAATGCACTCATGACTCCTTTCTATGCTCACCAAAATGACCATCTGTTTCTCTGACTAGCCCTGTGAAAGCCTATTACTGTAATATTGTAGTTTATAACTTAGCTAGTCATGTTGGTCATAGGACAACCTTTCAAATGAGTGCATTGAAATGACTTGAGAACTGAGCACACTTTGGAGATGTGTGTGACCACTTGGAGACTCCAGTTAGTCCTCTCACTCAAACCCTTGTCATTTTATTTGCCTTATGTTGAACCTACCCCACATTTTCCACGAATACTGTTATCATGTTACTGAATGTATCCAGAGTATTTTGAGATTTTGTTCTCAACAAATTCAGCGAAAAGTACAGTAAATGTAAAATGCACATAAAATCAACAGTGTAATGTTTGGTTTCAGTCTTGTGTCAGGTGAACTGTTATGTCCTCAACTTTGGTCTAATCATTTCCCCATAATCTCCAAACTGTTCCCTTTCAATTGCTACCATGCTTATGCATTTAATATATCTTCTGTAAGAAACATTTCAATGTAGCCCTATACATATAGGCCAATTGCTAGAAGAGTAAAGCGTTAACATGGCAAAACTTTCTGGGCAGGGGAGAGTGGAGAAAAAAAGGAGGGAGGAGATTCCAGCTAGCTATGTAGGAGGAGAGAGGAGGGAGGAGATTCCAGCTAGCTATGTAGGAGGAGAGAGGAGGGAGGAGATTCCAGATAGCTATGTAGGAGGAGAGAGGAGGGAGGAGATTCCCGCTAGCTATGTAGGAGGAGAGAGGAGATTCCAGCTAGCTATGTAGGAGGAGAGAGGAGGGAGGAGATTCCAGCTAGACATGTAGGATGAGAGAGGAGATTCCAGCTAGCTATGTAGGAGGAGAGAGGAGGGAGGAGATTCCAGCTAGCTATGTAGGAGGAGAGGAGGGAGGAGATTCCAGCTAGCTATGTAGGAGGAGGGAGGAGATTCCAGCTAGCTATGTAGGAGGAGAGAGGAGGGAGGAGATTCCAGCTAGCTATGTAGGAGGAGAGAGGAGGGAGGAGATTCCAGCTAGCTATGTAGGATGAGAGAGGAGGGAGGAGATTCCAGCTAGTTATGTAGGAGGAGAGAGGAGGGAGGAGATTCCAGCTAGCTATGTTGGAGGAGAGAGGAGATTCCAGCTAGTTATGTAGGAGGAGAGAAGAGGGAGGAGATTCCAGCTAGCTATGTAGGAGGAGAGAAGAGATTCCAGCTAGCTATGTAGGAGGAGAGATGAGGCAGGTTGGGCTGGACAGGGCTGGGCGTGTGTGGAACACGTCAGCCTCAGTCATCCTTCATTAAAGTGAGTTAGTGTTAGTCGCCAACCGCTAGCAAGCCTAGGAGCACTCACCAGGGGGAGGGAGCCGAGCTTCAGCCGACCCAACCCAAGTAGCCCCGTAGCAGCCTGCATTGTGGTGACCGCAAGTCCGCGCTCCCCTCTCTTAACGAGCTGCCATTTTAATGACACAATTGGCGCGGCCAGTGGACCATTCGGCCTCCAGCCCTCCTCCTCACCCGTCTGTGTCCGTACGGCTGTTCGCCTGCCCCTCTTTGTGCTCCTCACCCAGGAGAGAGGCCAAACAAATTACCCGTTGCCAAGGGCAGACAGTTGATAAAAGCCATGGCAACAACACTAGTTGTGCACTTTTCGTGAATTGTTGTGTTTTATCTTTTTTTTTGACATTGTTATCTTTATGTTTCTATTGGGATGAATGGGCCAGCAGTGGACGGTGGCATGGTGTGATGAGGTTGTACAATATATGGAGGTCGGAGGAGGAGAAATGAATTGGCCAGTGAGGCACGTCGAGCCCCGCTGCGAGCCCTTTAATAGACAATGACAGGCTCTGGCTGTGCGGAGTGGGGAGAGCTCATCAGCAATACACAGAGCTGGGAGCCAGAGGCCCCAGGAGCTGCTAATGAGCATAGTAGGCCTAGAGACAGACTGACAGAGAGACAGACAGACACCACGAGGACACACAGTATATAATGTACAGTAACAGGACAGGACAAGACAGGACCGAACAGGACAGTAGAGCAGAGCATAGTAGAGTAGAGTATGTTTTCCCAAACTTTCCAGTGCCTGTATTGGTGTCAGAGTGTTTCCTCAGCCAGAACAGCCTGTTGGGTATGTATGTAGTCAGCTCTGAGAGAATGGACTGCACTGTATGGGGGAGAGGAGAGCACAGTGTGAGGGAAGTCACAACACACACAGCTATCTTCAACTCCAGGAGATAACGGATGAGTCGGAATGGGGCCTGGTGTGGTGGGTAATCCATCCATACTGTCAGGGGGACAGAGAGAACACACATGGTCCCTCACCGAGGGGTTACACAAACACAATGGAGGTGGTGACTACTGAAAGGGCTTTTAAGGGTTGGTCATCTGGGGTGGATGGGTGACAGACACATCACTCTATGTTGTGGCTGGTTTAGTGGGGCTAGGGGGTTGTGTTTGCTGTGAAGGCCTGAAGAATGAGTGAACCCTTCCACCGGCACTCAAGAGAACATACTTTCTGGCCATGCAGGCAGGCAGGCAGTGTGTGTGTGTGTGTGTGTGTGTGTGTGTGTGTGTGTGTGTGTGTGTGTGTGTGTGTGTGTGTGTGTGTGTGTGTGTGTGTGTGTGTGTGTGTGTGTGTGTGTGTGTGTGTGTGTGTGTGTGTGTGTGTGTGTGTGTGTGTGTGTGTGTGTGTGTGTGTGTGTGTGTGTGTGTGTGTGTGTGTGTGTGTGTGAGTGTGAGAGAGAGAGAGATAGATAGAGAGAGAAATACAGTGAGAGAAGTGTGTGCAGTCTCTCCTACAACCCCATCAGTGTGTGCACGCACATTCATGAGGGGGACACACTGCCCACCTCAAAAGCACCCTCTTCTTCTCCCAGTGTGATGCCCCTTACTTCTCCTCACGACTCGAGAGCGGGAATCAATCACGTCAGACGCGCCGCTTTCATCGGCGGGACGGAGACATCTGCCAAGACGTACCCATCCCATTTCCTGCCCCGCTACGCATATACAAAGGGACATGTACCGTATGACTGGCCTGAAAGATCACAGGACTTAGCACTCACAGCAGATGCAGTCTGACTTTCCAACTATACAATGCACAGACTGGCGGCTAATAACAAAGGCATGGAAGGAAGGGAAGAGAAGAGAGGACGGAGGAGGGGGTAAGGCGGGAAAAAACGCCACTACAATAGCTCAGTATCAGCTCTGAGAAAGCTACAAACTGCTGAGTCATTTTTAACACTATTGCACCACATTTGTCTGAAATGTAAAATATGTCAACTAAAACGCTGACAGACACGCAATGTGGGACGGCCATCTTTAAGCCATTATGACTGGCTACAGCTACATTAACTAACCTCGCCCAGGCTGTAGCTAGAGTTCAGCAAACTGTCTTCCATAACTCCATGACAATAACAATCTAATTGAAATTCTTGTCTTAAGGTGTCAACATCTGAAACAGTGTTTGCCAAACTCTGTGCTACATGTCTGTGGCTCGGGTGCTCACCCAAGCCTCTGTAGTAACTGCGTGGGTGAGTTCAGTAGCTATCTGGCCCTGTGTGGTTGGAGTAAATCCCTCTGTCCACACCACAGATCGTTTTGATCCTGCAGTCTTGGCACCAGCAGCAGACAGAGACAGGCCAGTGTTGTGTTGTGTCTGTCTTTACCTAGTGGGCTGGCCGAGGCCTTGGTTGGTTCAGCTGCTTCATTCAGCTGTTTTCTCTGCTTAGCTTACTGGATATCTGGGCTCGTATTCACAAAGTGTTTCTGAGTAGGAGTGCTGATCGAGGTCAGTTTTGCCTTTTAGATACCAATGAATGAGGCATCGGGGACCTGATCCTAGATCAGCACTCCTACTCTGAAACACTGCGAATAAAGGCTCTGAGATTTGACAAAGCAGCTTCAGGCTTTAACAGTTATACATTTGACATTTTAGTCACTTAGATGACACTCTGCTACTTACAGGAGCAATTAGGGTTAAGTGCCTTGCTCAATGGCACATCGGCAGATTTTTCACGTAGTCGGCTTGGGGATTCAAACCAGCGACCTTTCAGTTACTGTCACAATGCTCTTAACCGCTAGGCTACCTGCCGTTAGAGTGTGTGTTGATGCGGGCCGGCCTGGGACGGCTGTATTTTCTGCTCACTGCCGTCCGACGAAAGCCGCTTCCCGTATTTTGCTACAAAACACAAGGAGATCTTCACAGGAGAGAGTAGGGATAAAATGGAGAGGTATTTATGCTATAACAAACAAAGCTGGAAATAGCAGCAGCGCTAGCCCTGGCTGAAGCATATAGCCGCTGATGAAGTGTGGAATATCAATGTGCCCCCCCCCCCCCCACACACAAAAAAAAGCGGTTCCTGCCAGTCCGCTTCCTGTGCGGATGCTCTTGTGGAGGTTGCTTTGTCTTTCGCTCTGTGTCCTTTCTCTCCAAACAACTTAAACAATATCAAACCTCTCGATTTCAGAGACTAAAATGTCAATAATATAGCAGACTAAAGTGAACTTTCTAATCTCATATTCTCTCCTATTGTGTTTCAGAACTCAGCCTAGGATGTCCTCTTCTCACCATCGGGGCTATAAACACACACAAACACAATGGTGAATAGTCATGGATTCTTGTCTGATGTTTGGGCTGCTCCCGCATTCCTCTCTGGCAGCCTGAACCCTCTAGGGGAGAGTTTAATGCCTCTGGGTCAAAGGTGACTTCCTGTGCATTAATACATTGCGATCTGACATAAGCAGGGAGGCATTAAGGGATCAGTGTGTTGTGAAGAAATGTGAGAGAGACTGGAGACACGTTTCCTCGCACCAAAACTCTTTCTGTGTCCTGATTCACTAAAAAGATGTGTAGGCTTTTGTACTACAGATGCAGTCAAATATAATGGCACCCATGTACGAGTCACTATTTATTCAAAAATAAGTTGAAATTGAAAAAACCTTTGGTGTTAACACGTGTATTTGTTTTATTTGATGCACAGGACCCCAAAAATGATCATCTAAACGGAAATTTACATTTTTCACTTCAAAGCCAAAACATGGCCTGGACTAAATCATTCAAAATTCTAATGAATGAAGTTGGAGGCAAGTGATTCTCTGCAAGTGTAATTTATCCTACTTGTTGTAAGTTGCAGGCACCACAAGCCATTAACCCATTTTGAGGAAGAAGAAAATAACACGTTCTGCTCCATTGCACTCCATTGTAAAGTGCAAGGCAGCCAATATATTGGACCACATCTGTATATGAAATATTAGGAAGGTGTTCCTAATGTTTGATATGCTCCGTATATGTCTGCACTATATGAAAATATATGTCTGCACTATATGAAAATATATGTCTGCACTGTATGATATATATGTCTGCACTATATGAAACATATGTCTGCACTATATGAAAATATATGTCGGCACTATATGAAAATATATGTCTGCACTATATGAAAATATATGTATGCCCTACATGAAAATATGTGTCTGCACTATATGAAAATACTGTATATGTACGCACTACATGAAAATATATGTCTGCACTACATGAAAATATAATGTATGTAGCACTATATGAAAATATAATCTATGGATTTCACATGACTGGGAATGCAGATATGCTTCTCTTGGCCTCACAATGGGCCTCAGGATCTCGCCACAGTATCTATGTGCACACGAATTGCCATCGATAAAATGCAATTGTGTTCGTTGTCCGTATGCCTGCTAATACCATAACCTCACCGTCACCATAGGGCACTCTGTTCACAACGTTGACATCAGCAAACTGCTTGCCCACACGACGCCATACATATTTGGCAGTACGTCCAAACCGGCCTTACAACCAAATACTCTAAAACGACATTGGAGGTGGCTTATGGAGGAGAAATGAACATTCAGTTCTCTTGCAACAGCTCTGGTGGACATTCTTGCAGTTAGCATGCCAATTGCGCGCTCCCTCAAAACTTGAGATGTCGGTGGCATTGTGTTGTGTGATAAAATGTCTAATTTTGGAGTGGCCATTTATTGTCCCCAACACAAGGTGTACCAGTGTAATGATCATGCTGTTTGATCAGATTCTTGGTTTGTCACATCTGTCAGGTGGATGGATTATCTTGGCAAAGGAGAAATGCTCATTAACAGGGATGTAAATGAATTTATGCACAAAATGTGTGATAAATAAGGTTTTTGTGCGTAAGGAAAATGTCTTGGATCTTTAATTTCAGCTCATGAAACATGGGACCAACACTTTACATGTTGTGTTTATATTTCTGTTCAGTGTATGAGTGTATAATAGACTATATGACCAGGAGAAGCAAATTCCTGAGTAATTATTCAAATCAACAAGTGAATGAATAGAGAATATTAATATTGTCATCATAACCCCTCATCCATGGAGACCAAACTCTCTTTAATCAATGGTTGATAGATAACTTGTATTTATTCAACTGACTTGTGCTCAAATGAGTTTATTTGATTCCCTCATTGAAGTGTCTTTACCAGAGTAACTAGACAGGAAAATCGACCAACAACTATCAAATAAAAACATGAAAGTGTGTTTTTAACACATGCTGGGCTGGCAAATTATTTGACAAAAATCTGTGTCCCTCCATCACGCAAGATCCATAAGAAACCAGCTAAAGAAGAGAATGTACTCGGGGTGTGAAAACATCAAAGGCCATAAATTGTGTCTTGCATCTATAAAAGTCTGCTCCATTGAAGAATCTTCAAAAAAATTCTTCACACAATATTCTAAAGAGATAAATGATGATGGATGAAGTGCTAGATATCTAAAACAAAGTTCCTGCCATCACTAATATCTTCCACCAGCTGGTTTAAATGACATCTGTGAGGATTGAGGGACTCATAAAACAACCAGAGGGAATAGAGAGACCGGGTGATGGGTAGCCTCAGAGCTAAAATTGGATGCGGGATTGATCGACACCAGGGTCCAGTTTGAATTCATCAACCCCAGTACACTCCCATTTAGGAACCTCATAGCAACACACAAGCAATAAAGCAAAAATCAATTACACTGCTGTTGGCACATTACAATCTTCAAAAAGTAAACAATAGGCCTTTTCAGTATTTATCTCCAAACATGGCCATAGGATGGTGGTCCCTTAATGTTTAACCATGATTGATGACCAACTTTTTGGGGTCATCCACCCAGATTCTGGATTTCAACAAACACAATCAATGTGTTGAGCCACAAGGCCCACCACAACCCAAAAGAATTTAGCCAAGATCCAACAGTAAGTGCTCCTGACCTATCGTTTGGGAACAACTTCTTACAAAAAAATGTGCATGCCTGACTCCAGATTATCTACATATAGCACATAATCATACATAGTGTGTCTAACGTTTGGACTATTTTACCCTCACATGGAGGTACTACACCTATGTGTCTGTGGTTGTGGTTACGTAAAGATAGCCAGTGTGACCAGCAGGTCCATGTGCGCTCCAGGTGTGCAGCTCACGTAGGGCACTGCACATTCCTCCAACCCCTGGAGGAGCACCTGAACACCATCAGTCTGTGTGGAGCAACAGATGTTGAGGCCCTGATTGTACTCCAGCCTCCAGATGGAGGGAGTTTGTCCCGCCCCTCTTTTCATATTCAATTAGGAAAATCAAAAGGGACACAGAGCCGGCCTGTCCCTCCACTGACTACACACACACACTGGGGAACATGCATCTGAGGTGGAAGGATGGGGGGAGGGGGGGTTGGACAGATAAGAGTATGAACAAACATAATGAACTTCATATGTCCAGGTAGAGGGAAAAGAGGTGAGGGAAGTGGTGTGTGTGTGTGTGTGTGTGTGTGTGTGTGTGTGTGTGTGTGTGTGTGTGTGTGTGTGTGTGTGTGTGTGTGTGTGTGTGTGTGTGTGTGTGTGTGTGTGTGTGTGTGTGTGTGTGTGTGTGTGTGTGTGTGCGTGTGTTTTGGGGGGAAGGAAAGGTAGTGGGGATGGAATCAGCTTGAGTCTTTTTTTGGCGAGTGATCAAATGAGGAACCCGTCTTGTTCTATTACATAAGTTCCAGTTCTGTTGCTGCCACCCTCTGAGCCCGCCCGTCAGACAGTCTGCTCTGGACCCATTGAAATGAACAAAGGTCTCACCTCCCTCGGGAGAAATGCCACACTTTTAGGCAAAGAACGTGAGAGGGTCTTTAAAATCAAATCTACTTGTAAAATAAAAAATTATAGGCCTTTGTTGATGAGATGCAAATCCAGCCTTATTGCTATACAAATGGATATGGAGTTTAATAGTGTGTCACTTTCAAGTGAGTCCTGTACTGATCCTATATCAGATGGAACCATGACTATGTAGTGTTCCCCAGTCACATTCAGGTATAACTTGACAATCTTGACATTTATGGTGGCCCTTATTGTAACAACTTCAATGTTGTGTCAACATAAGTACATATGCTTTACAGAGCCTAATCTAATAACCTGAAAACTGTTCAGTTATGTCTCAGATCTGAAACATAATACACATTGATATTCATGTAAACCAATGTTCTTGCAAACATGCTATTTACTGAAATGAACAATTATTGGAGTCAGATCAAAATAAATACCATTATTTCAATAACCATGTGCCAAGTTAATATCTTTGGTAGGCTACATAATCAAAATTTTAAAACGTTGCATAAAAATGATGATACCTATTATACTATTGCCTATTATTTGAATTTGCTTAGAACAAAACAATAACTACATTTGTTGTCTGTAAAAGCATGGCACAACATGATGCAAAAAAACGATGCATGCTTGAAATGACACACATTTCAGATGATGCAAAGACTGCCGTCCATTCTATTCTGCCTCATGTTCCTAAACCAGACTTACTTTGAGGAGATGTTCAATTGGTTGCAGATGCATCCCCTTAAAACAGGGATGACGAGCCTGAATAGCCTATACATGAAAATAAACTAAAAAGGAAAGGGGGAGGTAGTTTTAGCTAAGTGGGGAGAAAAACATTTAGGGAATTTTTCACACGAAATAACCGAGGGAGTGGGACAATGAGAAAACTTTATCTTGCGGCAGTGGTCACGATTGGGGCCAAATTCGTTTCCCAGATGTTCCCAAGGCGCGAGGACTACGCTATCACATTGTAGAACTTTTCACAAAACGGCCCATGTGTAGGTTCATTTATTCTCTTTAGTTCATAATGCCAGCTGGCTAATGTGGGTCCTAACTGCAGTTCTAAACGATGCCTCGTCTTTCATGTTCAATGCACAGTGTGACAGATTAGAGCGATATTTACGCGAACTAATCCACATCCTGTGCGCATGTGGACACACAGCACTTTTCACAACATCAAAGTCCTCATATGGCAGATGCGAATTTAGAGCTGCTGCTGCCACCCTAACCCCATCCGTAAAGATTGAGGAATCCCGCACCAATGAATGATGTGGCCAAATGACTATTGATAAGAAAGGTACGCCTACAATGTTGCCTTCAGACATTGTTGTTATATTGAAACGGGGGTGCGCCAACTGGTTAACAAATTGTAAGTGTGACAAATGGCAACAAACAAGCACTTTTGCCAAATTTATTAGCATGAGAAAGTAAAGTCAAGGGCAGTTGTCTAACCCTAATAAAAGTCTCGCCTACATAGCCTAAACACTGTATTTGCTAATTGACCGGTGTGAAGGATTAGCAGTTTATCGTTATCAAAGGACTCGGTACTGGTACCCCGTGTTAGTCATTGTGGAGCCTATGCAGTTTTATTCCTCGTGTTATTATATTTCTATGTTTTTTTCTCTCTGCATTGTTGGACAGAGCCAGTAAGTAGCTTAAGCATTTCACTGATAGTCTACACCTGTTGTTTACGAAGCATGTGACATACACAATTTGATTTGATTTGATTTAGGCTACACTTTCATTCACGTGGTGTCAAATGTTCAGCCATGTTATTACCTAATAAGTAAAACGTTGAGATTTTACATCACACAATATCTAGCTAGTGCCCTTAATAGGATATACTATAGCATAATCAACAGGCTATTCTAAGGCGCCGAAGAGAAACAAATATAAGACGTATTAAATTATGTAATGTCATGACCAGAATATAATAGTCTACACAACAAGCTATGGCTGGCAGCAGTTCCATCACCGGTAAAGGGACCCTCCCCATTTGCGTGATACAATGTGTCAGAAATGAGAGGTAGAAACCAGCGTGACACAATGTGAAGGAAAATTACGGATATCATGTTCACAACGGAAACCTAAATGGGGGGGGGGGGGGGGTCATTACTGTATTCCCTCCGAAACACTAGACAAATGTCACTTAAACGTCCCAATACAAAGTACCGTTAGGAAACACAAAGTGTGGTCTGTTCTGTTCATAAAACAGTCTAGCCTAAAACGGTTGCTGGCTACTCACAGGTCTCATACAGCAGGATGCATATTGTAGAAGTGAATCAACAAGTTAAAACTCGGCGCAGTGAAAACTTGGGTCGCCGACAAGGATTTGCTCTCACTTGAGCGAACTTTATCATTTTATACCTTGCCTGTTTTGAATCAAGTACAGACCCCAAGAGAACAAAAAAATGGACTTAGAGAGACACAGGCATATCAATTACTGTATGTAATGTTTAGTGAAATAAGAAAAGCGAAGCGGAGACTTACCCTGAGTAAGAACCAAATCGTAGAAGTTGAAGGCGAGAAGAAAAGTCACTATCTCAAAACACACATACATCTTATTGAAATCCTAAAGTGCATTGTGAACGAAAAGACAAATAAAACACTGCCGCTTTGACAAGCTCCATGAGACCCTCTGTGTCGGCTACATTAGCGTATGCGGCTCTCTCTCGTGATCCGCTCATATACAGGCCGAATAGTGGAGGAGATGGAGAACTGGTGGTCACACACAGCGCATACTGGGCATGCGCCTACGGGACAAATCCCACCGGTCAGAAGAGGGCTGGGTTAACGGTGACATACGTATGAGAACAGTATAATAACGCCGTTATTAATGCATGGGTGTGGTGTTATTGCCTGAAAGTATTTCATTTGAATTCCAGAGATGTCAGCCAAGTAGGCTTCGAGAATCATGGTGTCCTCTAGAAATATTTCGAAATCTTTTTTTGTCATAAAATGTGAACTTTTCTTGCATTCTTGCACAGACAAACCAGTACAATGTCTTTGTTCAAACTGAACACATTTATTCCTATAAAAGATGGATGTATAAATCATCGTTCTCCAGCAAAGTAACTGTCATTCTGCAATATCCCAGACTATAAAACGGGAAATACAGTGAGCGAAAAAAATCTAATGAACTATATAGGCTAATGTATGTTTGACCATCGAAATCAACGATGACAGCCTACACCTGCTGTTCCAAATGATACAGCCTAAATGTCCTGGGGAAGCAAACATATCATCCGTTACGACATCTGGTTTGCGGAGATATAATAAGATATAATGCTTATAATGAAAAACAACAACACTGCATTTAGCATGGTCGCCCAGACGCTCTGCGCTCACAAAGGGGCCAATGTTGAGTTGATGAACCAACCTCTGCTGACGGCTCCAAGGCTCATATCAATCACTGAAAGGAACAGCGTCAGCTCAGCTGCCTTGCCGAGGTCAGGTCTACTGTGCTGTGCCATGGGCATCGGATTCTTCTAACTTTATTCTATTTATGCTCCTTTCTAGCTCAGTTGGTAGAGCATGGCGATTGTAACGTTAGGGTAGTTGGTTCGATTCCCGCGACCAATGATAAATATCAATGTATGCACGGAATATATAACTAACTGTAAGACGCTATGATAAAAGTGTCTGGCATAAACTGTGTTATTATAATACATTTTGCGTTTCTATACTTTCTGTCTCTTTTTTCCCAGTAAACTATGCTTTCCAATGATCATATTGATGGCGATCCAGAATGTATGCTTGAATGAAGTTATAGATGAATTAATTAACTTCATGTATTTGCACACACATAACTTTAATACATATGTCATTTAGCAGATGCTTTTATCCAAAGCAACTTAGTCATGCATGCATACATTTTGTGCATTTGGGAACTTTACCTAGTACAATTGTCCATTGTGGTATGAATAAAGTTAGATTAAAGTCAATTTGATTAAAAACATGCCCTTTTAAAGGTCACATGACTTTCCTGACCTGCCTGCCCTGGCCCCTGGGAGATAAACAGTGGCGGAGGTCCAGGGGCCACAATGCTGACTCCAGTCCCCTAACATCCTCCCAGCTCCAGGGTGATCATTCTATTCGTCTGACCCCTGACCTCTGTCCCCCTATGGACAGATTTGTACGCCACGCCACACAAAGGACCGGTCCGCTCGTTGACATGGGAATTAGATGTGACAAAAGCCTGACAGACAGACAGAGCCTCTACATGTTCTTCAAAAATCTATTTTCCTGTTGGCCCCCGCACGTTCCTGCAGTGGGCTGTCATGGTGGAATGTTATTGATGATGTGTGTGTCAGGGATGACAGGCGGCTTGGGAGAGGCTACAGAAAACATCATGAAGTGTGATGAGCTGGATGTAGAGAAATCTGATGAGAAACAAGAAGAGAAAAAAACACACACGATACAACATAGTGCATTCGTTCTCACACAGGCCTTAACCACTAGAGCATATGCTAGTGTACAAAACATTAGGAACACCTGCTCTTTCCATGACAAACGGACCAGGTGAATCCAGGTGATAGCTATGATCCTTTATTAATGTCACCTGTTAAATCCACTTCAAATCAGGGTAAATGAATGGGAGGAGACAGGTTAAAGAAGGATTTTTAAGCCTTGAGACATTTGAGATGTGGATTGTGTCCCATTCAGAGGGTGGATGGGCAAGACAAAATATTTTAGTGTCTTTGAATGAGGTATGGCAGTAGGTACCAGGCTCACTGGTTTGTGTCATGAACTGCAATGCTGCTGTGTTTTTCACGCTCAACAGTTTCCCGTCTGTATCAAGAATGGTCCACCACCCAAAGGATATCCAGCCAACTTGACACAATATTGGGAAGCTTTGGAGTCAACATGGGCCAGCATCTCCCTGTAGAACGTATTGGACACCTTGTGGAGTCCATGCCCCAATGAATTGAGGCTGTTCTGAGGGCAAGAGGGGGTTCTAACTCAGTTTTAGAAAGGGGTTCCTAATGTTTGTACTCTCAGTGTATATTCAATAAAGTCATGAATTATGGGTGCACAGGCATTTCTGTGTGACTCATAGTAAGGTTTAATAAAAGTTTGGTCAATAACAGGTTTGTGTGTATGTTTGTGTGTGTGTGAGAGTTTAACCAGAAGGTGTGAAGGGAGAATTGCCTGTCCTTCAGCTGCTCATGGCCATCCACTCCTCCGTCTCCCCCCTAGGCAAAACTCAAGCCCTTTCACCACCTGTCAGACAGACAGTGTGATGACAAGTACTTGCAATTCTACCACTATTATTCCTGGCACACTGTCAGTTTTTTGGATATGTGGCTTACTGTATGGGTGTGAATGAAATCCCCACATTTCCCCATTCCTGAGAACGCAAACAGCCGTCACGTTCACACAGACGTTCAGACTGTGTCCTTTGAGAGCCAGATGTTTTGGCTATGTTTTATCCAGGCACACAATGGACATGGATCAATAATTTGTGGGTGGCAATAGCAATTGTTTTCAGGTAAATTGCCTTATTTGTTATTCAAGTGTTTGAATATTTTACATGTGTGAGAGGACTGAATGAGATGAGGTCTCGAGTGGTGCTTTAAGAGAACCAGGAGCAGCCCATACTGCAAATTCAGTTGAAAACTTTATACAAAGATACCATAGGCAACTTGTGCTACTAGTGCTTGGCTCGGTAACTGTTCAAGTACAGACTGTGACTGGAATAGGAGATGTTCCTCCCTGGCTGCATTTACACAGGCAGCCCAGTTCTTATACTCTGCCCAATTATCGGCAAAAGAGTTGATCTGATTGGTCGGATATCAATTAGTGCCTGTGTGTACGCAGCCACTGCGTTACACACATTTTTTTCACCCTGCACCAAGTGTGTTTGATTTGCACAGCAACGTGTCCTGGATGGTCAGCAATGATCAGCCCAATTCATATTTTTTGCCCAATTATTGGTCTGTTGACCAATCAGATCAGATATTTTGCCAATACTTGGGCAAAAGATCAGAATTGGGCTGCCTGTTTAAACTCAGCCATATTGTGTAAGCCAAAGACAGACTCGTCATGTACCTTGTGGCACAGAAAGTAATGTACCTTGTGGCACAGAAAGTTATACTTCTGACCAAAATGTAACCAATTCAAACCCCATGACAGTATTTCTAGTGTTTGTAAGTTAAAGGAAAAGTTCAACCAAATTACAAAATGACATGATGGTTTCCTTACCCCGTAACCAGGAAAATTAAACCAAAGCATGGATTGCTGTCATACATTTTCCATAGACTGCTTACAGAGTAAGGAAACCAATGTCTCAGTTTGGGATTTGGGTGAACTATCCCTTTAATAACATTTACATTCATCCAGCCTTTTATTCTAATAGCATATTACTACAGCCATGTTGGGCTGGGGGATGAGTTAACCAAAACAATGACAAATGTAATCGTACTGTAGTTGCTGGAAGCACGCTTTGGAACTTCTGCAGCCCCACCTAGATCCATCCAAGAACTGGATTCAAACGGTCCCATCCTGTACACCATTATAATCACAGTTGTAACAGGAAGACCTCCCTCTGCCATTATAGTGGAAGGCCTACGACCCACTCACAAGACACATGGAAACGTCTTTGAAGGAAAGGATTACTTACAGTACAGCAGCAAAACAGTTAGAATTCGGCTAATGGGGTTTACACATGTAGGCCGAGTGTCGTCACTCACCCGTACTGCGACAGGGTCGGGCGACCAGAAGAAGTAGTCCCGGCTATGGGGAGCAAACTGCGTGTGAAGCCCAACTATAATTCTCATAGTACTCATAGAGCTTCTGCCATAATCATAGTACTCTCTGCTAATGTAAACACAGCAGGCCCCTTCTGACTGTTGAGAATGTCACTAATTACTAAGGAATTCCCTCACCTGGTTGTCTAGGTATTAATTGAAAGGGGAAAAAATGAAACCTGCGGACAACTGGGCCCTCCATGGAATGAGTTTGACACCCCTGGACTAGATATTGGATAGGTGAACGCCAGGGATCCATCACATGGCTTTCATCTGTCTAGTCATTTCTAATCACTGTCACTGATTACTGATTACACTAATCACTGATTACACTAATCACTGTCACTGATTACACTAATCACTGTCACTGATTACACTAATCACTGTCACTGATGACTGATTACACTAATCACTGTCACTGATTACTTCAAGGAGGGGTGAAGGGAAGGATTCAAATAGGGCCTATGTCTTGGTAAAGCCACCAACTGGAGTAAGGGGGAATTGCTAAAAACCCACCATTGAGCCTCTATGCTACAGTACCACATCAGTACCAAATTAACCACCATCCCTGATTGACTCAAGAGTTGGTCATTCACAGCAGGTGACCGTCCTATCGCTTCTGACCACAGAATATCGGTGGTAATATTCTGTTAATGTTCAATAGCCACCATCTGTCGTACCAGGAATGGCCAACTTTCGTGTTGTCCTTTAACCATAGTACATGGGTGGCAGCCAGCGTCAATGTAACTGGACCAGGCTTTCAAAACAAAATTACATCAGACTCATATTATTAAGAAAAAGAAAACATTTTTATTCAATAAGCACCAATTATTGTATAAAACATACTCTCACATACTGATCAAATCTCTGTTGTATAAAAATTCCATATGAGTTTTTTTTTGTGGTGAATTTCTATATGATGGGTGGAATTTATGTTAAATCTAACTAGGTACCTATCAAATTAAAATTCTAGCGCAGTGAAAGGAATGCTGTACAAAAAACGACCAATTTCAGAAGAGGCAAAAAACTGAAATAGTCACTTTGACAAACAATCTATAAATTACATACTTAACCTTAATCATTTGATTCATTCATGTTATGTGCGGTCAAGGTATAAATAAAACATTGAATTTAAATTAAACACTGAGAGAAATTGTTGCTCAAATGAGAAATGTGTATAAAATGTATTCAAAAAAACTGAAAGACAATCTTCATGGATATGAAGTGACAAAAGTATAAAACAAATCTAATACAGTGCATCAAAATTTCTTTGGTGGTAATACTGGTTGTTCCCTTGTTGGAATATGGACATTATGTTGTGTGAAATATGGTATTGGCCCTGGTCTAATGGAGTAAACATCTCTTATAGAATGACCTAATAGGACAACCTGTAAACACGACCAATCACTGGAAGACAAAAGGTGACATTTTGACTAGGAGAAATATCTGTAGTGAGAAAGAATCTTGAAAGTTGACAGTTGTAATTTGAAAGTTGGTTTAAAAAAAACTGTGCAAAGCCACGATTTGGAGCTGGTCTGACAGACAGTATCCGCTCTTTAGCACCATCTCAGTCAATCAACCAACCAATCAGAGGATGGGAGAGGAATAAGTTGATGACGATGATGACATGTTCATAAAGCAATGTTCATGTATTTACACCTTTCCAGAGTGTTAAGATGGCAGTGGATGGATTGGGGGATGGAGGAATGGGGGGGATGAGACTGGTCAAGGTCTATTAAACATGCTCTATGGTCTCGATGCAGAGAATAATTAACTCGTTGGAGCAGCTGCTTGTTTGCTGTCCTATAAGGGAGCCCGAGGACAAACTGGACGACTGGCCCACGATGGAAATGTCGTTGACCCGCCACGACTCGCAGGACCGGTCTACCGCCATGTTGCCAAACGTATTGGAGCCGTGCCAGATGCTCTTCTTAGGCCTGTTGGGAGCGATAAACAAATACAGTGGGAGAGTGTATGGATACATCATATACACAGGGACATGTACACCAGAGGAGGCTGGTGGGAGGAGCTATAGGAGGACAGGATTATTGTAATGGCTGGAATGGAATATATTGGAACCGTCAAACATGTTGTTTCCATATGTTTGTGTTTGGCCATTTATTTAGTTCCAGCCATTACAATGAGCCCGTCCTCCTATTATGTACAAACAAAGTACACGCGAACACACACACACACACACACACACACACGTTAAAAAGTCATACAGCATACATAACAGATGTTCACGCAAACACCAACTAAAAGTTTAATTTAGCTTCTATTTAAATAATCCTCCCAGAATAAAGTCACAAAAAAAATAAATGGGAGTTGAACTAATGTAGCCCCAAACTGAGCAGAGATACCCACAGATGTGACCTCAACCTAACAGATGACATCAACAAACCTATTTCTCTGCTCTGTCCCTGCTATATCCATTCATACATGCTCTCAAATAGACTTCGCCACAAAGTCAAAAAGTGTCTGTTTGAAAAATATCTATAAACAGTCACTTTGGAGCCACAGTTGCCAGCCTCCAGTCTCTGGTTGGTTGGGGCTGCTAAATTTAACATGGCTGTGTATAAATAGGAGAAAAATAGAGTGAGGGTGGACATAGCTGGTTCACACTGGCCCGGGCTGAAAAACACAACGCTACAACCCCCGATGTCTGGATTGCGGTCGGGCTATCCTGCATTTAAAATGTCATTTTGTGGAAACAGCCATGTCTGTCCCCTCCCTTCTTCATGCCTCGCTCTTCCAAACCCACTTGTCTTTTGGTGAAGCTGCTTGGGTCGGGTGGAACTCTACCTAGCCTTTACTCTTTAGAGATTGAAATAGGATGAGTTGTGGATGAGCGTGTCCACATAGCCACAGGGCCCTGTGTCTGAGGAACTGGACATCTGTCTATTTCACTGACCAGAAGGGGTCTGCCAATACGTCCCGTCCATCGAAGGAGTAGATTGGGATGTTTGGCGGGAATTTTCCTCCACCCCCAGTGAAGATAGACTTGTAGTTACTGAACAAAATGTCGCCCTGTGGATACAGAAAGGAGTAATTGAGTTGACTCTGACACTATTTTTTAGACCTATTTTTTAGACATTTTTATCTCAATATTAAATAATTTCTGATTTTTTTTTAAAAATAGCAATTTAATCATTTCTTAACAAAGAGCAATTTCTCAAGCAATAATTTTGCTACGACTGTCTGCGAGTGAATGGGGAGGGGAAAACTGAGAACTAGCTGTTATTGGCAGAGAGGTTAGGAACTCTTTCTTATCGGTCTATTAACTAATTTACCGCCTGCTGGTCTCACCAGGCAGGCCAAAACTGCATCCCACAAAGACAGGCTGAAATGTCAGGCGGTCTTTGCAAACAGCTCTTATACTAAAACGGTATTATCATAATTTTCACAATTTCACAGTATTATTCCAACATCATAGTTTGGAAAAATATATAAAAACACAGGAAAATCACACTTTTGACTGCACTGGGCCTTTAATACTGAACCTATGGGAAACAGAAGTTGACTTACCCTGAGGTTGGTAACGGGGTAGCTCTCCCTGAACTTCTGGGGGACCAGGTCTTTATTAATGGCCCGGGGTTTTGGGGAGGATAGGAAGGCCCGGTAATAAGCGGACAAGCCCATGGCCTTGGCCTGTTCATAACACATCTTGTCTGCTATGTAGACCCCACCAAAGTTCCCTGTGTGGGGCTGGTTCAGAGCCACCAGTTTGAGCTGAGGACGAGACAGTGGAATAGTGGTCATTCATTAGTCATTAGTATGTATTCTAAACCACCACTTCATTCAGTGGTCCTTTCGAGCCGGATACAACTCCAGGTGGTCAAGGTATCCAACAAAACTGACAAGTGCATATACAGAAACACACACCACTATTCTCATCTCTTTGGTCATGGTTTCCCAAACTCGGTCCTTGCCCCCTCCCCTCCCCAGTGCACGTTTTGTTTTTTTGCCCTAGTACTACACAGCTGATTCAAATAATCAAAGCTCAATTGGTTATTTGAATCAGCTGTGTAGTGCTAGGGCGAAAACCAAAATGTGCACACAGGGGGAGGCTGAGTTTGGGAAAACCTGGCTTAGGTGATGGTCTTGGCAGTGCTGTTGAAATGGGAATGTAACTGTGTAGCATGGTACAGTCTTCTTTTGTGAAGTGTGGATCTAAATCTCAAAAACCAAACCTGGCCTGCCTCGGGCTATCCTTCAATGACAGCACACAGACAGTCATTTAGTCTAAAAGTGGAATACTCCAAACCACTGCAAAATCAAATTTTGTCTCCAGCTCATTTTGCGGCCAGACTTGAGCCAAACCAATGACTTGCTATCAAGAACGAATAACAAAGATTCAATTTCAGACTTATTCTCCCTTTACTAGTTACAAACTAGAAAGCAGGCAGTTCTAAGAAAGCATTTTAATTGACTGTTTCTTTGCTCCAGTGCAAAGTTTCATAAGAAAAAGTGGTTAAACAAAAGTTCAAGTAAATATTTGAGTAAGAAATTATATTCAATAGAAGTGTAGAGACAGGTTTATGTTTTTAAAAACCTTTTATTGTTCCCCTATGAAATAACAAGAGCAAACTTTGCACAGTTGCAAACGCTTAATCAGTCTTGTCTTAATTTGTCAACAAACTCACCCCATATTTTCTGCTGCTGCCTGGCTGAGCCTAAAGGGGCAAAAGTTTAGTACTAATTAGATTCTAAACATAAAAAGCTGCAATCAGACAGAATATTCTGCTATAAGCATCCATTACATGGACTTTCACATAATGCATTGATGTCAATGGGAGAATTGTGCAGAAAATTCATGCAGTTGAACATGTTCCATCCTCATCTCAACTCTACTGTTCTTACCTCGTCATTTAGAAGGAGATTCAATGGGAGGGGGATCAAGTCACCAAGCTGTAGAGACAGAGACACAGATAAACACCAAACACGCCAGTTAGTTTCACGGCTCACAGAGACACTATAGAGACATGGAAGAGAGGGAGCCAGAGATGCTGCTGTACCAGGACTTCCTTCCATCCCTGTTGCACCCGGATGTAGAGTTTGCCTGTCCCCGTGGTGAAGCTTAGGGTCCCCTCGCTGCTGTATTTCGTCTGATGCATCATGACCTCGCTGGAAGGAAACGTCTTCAAATAAAGGAAAAGAATAGAGAGAAACACATTATTCCACTGGAACGAAGTATCGGAATATAGTAATTGTCGGAGAGACCCTGGCCAGAGTGATTGAGGAAAGAACAGCAATATCTAGCATGTCAGGGGTTATTTGATGATGTGACGGAGCTGACGTGATAATGTAACAAAGATGACATGATGTAACAGAGTTGACATTTTGATGGTATGATATTATGGCGTGATGAGGCAGATATGTGACAGCGTAATGGAGGGGAAAGACTGACTGACCATGGCAGAGGTCCCAGGAGGCCCAGCCGGGCCAGTGGGGCCTGGTGGCCCATGGATGGTCACAGCTACAATTAGAAAAATGAGAAACAAGCACAACGGTAAGAATTTCTTATGTGATACTAGTCACCATATTATACCATACAGAACATTTCACAAAGGGTGCCACAAAGTCTTACCTGAGCCAAATCGAGAGGGTTCTCCGGGGGGTCCGGGAGGCCCTTGGGGGCCTTGAGGGCCAGGTCTCCCATACCCAGGAGTACCAGGAGACCCCGGAACACCTGGATAGCCACGGGGCCCCATAACAGTTTCTCCTTTGGGGCCCTGAAACAAACACAGTGCTTTAGTAGATATTAATCTCCAGTATCTTTACATATAATAAATTAATGGAACATGGTGACTTATTGAACCCCATGAAGCTGCGGGGTTACTTAAATGCAGCCAGTAGGGGGAAAAAAACTATTGTTGCATGCAGCACTTGAATTTGTAAGAATTGGCAAAACAATGTATTATTTTGCACACAACTTGGATTTCCTTTCAAGTCAATTCTTCCTTTTGCCAACGTGGCTAAGTTCAAAATCCTCATTACTCACACAACCCAAATGCCTATCTAGCACGCCATCAAAAGAGGTCATAGACTACAATAACCCCTCAAATGAAGTTGACAGTGATTATGTACCATCTCATGTGTCTATGTTGTATCGTGATCTTCTCAGTAATTGTAATTGGTCAAAGCTGTGGTGGATGAGCGGGGCTTTGGAAGCATATGGTCTCAATGGAAATGGGACTCACCACCAGTCCCGATCTCCCAGGCATACCAGGTGAGCCCGGTAACCCGGCCTCCCCCTTCTCTCCCTTGTCCCCCCTGAAGCCGTGGTCCCCTTTATTCCCCTGTGGATAGACAGACACACAGACTGTGAGAGCTCCAGAAGCGCACACACACACACACACACACACACACACACACACACACACACACACACACACACACACATTCAACTTACCGTAGTTCCTTTGGGAAGCATTGTAACTGCAGGAAAAACACATCATCCATTGGTTATTAAAGATAATGCATGAACAACACCTGTGTCCTTATGACAGATTATAACATGTATTCTTTATATTAGCAGTAAATCAAAATCATACTGTAGGTGAACAGTAATAAATCTATCTATCTATCGTGACTCACGTGATGGGGCAGGCATACCAGGGAAACCCCTCTCCCCCCTGTCCCCTTTGGTCCCTGGAAGACAGTTAGCCCCCCCTACAGGTCACATAGGGAATAACAGGTGAGCATTTGGCATTCATATGAGAGAATGCAGCACAACAAAGTAATTGCAAATGGTTTCATCAAAAGAACACGACTGCCTGCAAAAAGATTAACGCAGCCATACTTATCTCCTGAGTCCAAGCAGACAAAACAGAAAGTTAGTCTGTCTCTATAAAATCACACTATATGAATACTTTTTCTTTGCAGTCACTAAATAATGATCCAAATTGGAAGTACTATCCAAAGGTGCAGAATGATCGGAAATTACTCTTCTTTTATGCATATTTCCTCAAATCAAATATTATTACTGATACATAAATATTTGTTTTAAATTAAGCACATTGTGTCCAGGATTCATTCATCAGTATCATCACAATCCAATGCAATGTATTCAATACAAAGGCTGGTTCCACTGGTACACAGAAACACTATCCACAATGTAAATAATGAAAGGTGAATATAATGGAGGAACACAACTGATATGAATGTATAGCCTCAATCCACACCAAAGCTCTATCACGGAAGGTCACAATGTCGAAGATGATGACTTAGGAGTTACCCAACTTCATTCTCTGCATCTCTGCATGTCCTCAATATTGTAAAGAAGTCTCTATATTGTACATGGAATGACACTGATGGGGTGATTTATACTTATTGCAGTATTATTTACTGATTACCGGAAACAGCGAACACAATTGCAGTCATTTCTCTTCTGATGAAAACAGAACACTTTAACAGTGCATTTTGTATTCACTGATGTCATTAGTATTTCAAGTTACGAAAAACTGTAACACAGAAATACATCAAATGTATTTATTTATGATATTCTGAAATGTATTGTCATATCCAGAAAATCCTTCAACTCACCATTTGTTGAGCTCTTAGAACCATTTATCTGAAAAAGTGAAAGGAACATGTTAAAAGACATGTTGGATTTGTCTCAGCAGGAACAAGAACAGGGCTTGTGAAAGGAACATGCATCTCAGACACAAACAAAAACATTGCACATGATGACAAGATGAATCCAAGACAGCTATTATACTGTATCTACAGTATATCATTTTTTATATTTGAAATGACGTTGAATTCACAGTGGACGAGTTAATCTATCTGTAACAAAATGGAGGGTTAGAAGGATGAATAACAACAAAAAAAACATCTTAAACATGCCAGTGACCTCCATCACCCTGGATGAAA